>NW_015177014.1:423404-459853 GCF_001447785.1 Gekko japonicus | reverse complement strand
CATTAGAAGCCCTCCCACTGTTGACCCCCCCAAGCACCAAGAAGACAGAGCATCACTTGCCCCAGAGCCCCTAGCTTCAATTATAATCTCCAGTTACCAAAAAAAAGCAACTACACTGCATATTGGTGGCATATTGTTGTACAAAGTTCATTGTGACTACATTCACAAGCCAATGTTAGATCAGGTCTAAGGCCCTTCCAGTCCAACACTCTGTGTCACACAGTGGCCAAAAATACCAGGTGCCATCAGGAGGTCCAGCAGTGGGGCCAGGACACTAGAAGCCCTCCCACTGTTGCCCCCACCCCCCAAGCACCAAGAATACAGAGCATCACTTGCCCCAGAGTCTCTATACCTTGTGGCTCTATGAGTCGCCAGAGGTCACCATGACTTCCAGGCATGGGCACATATGCACACACGCATGTACGCACCCCCCCACACACACACAAATTAAAAAAAAAACAAAAGGGGGGGAATATTTCTACATGAGCCCTGATGGCCTCGGGTCGGTGGGAGAGTTTGCATTATGTATAATCTCAAAACAGATCTGTGCAAGTCCATTTCAGCATCCAGCCTTCCATTTTCTGGCCTGGTGGAATTATTATTCCCACACACAAAAAAAACCCCCACATATGATTTAAAAAAAGGAAAGAAAAGGGCAATTTTCACCCTGCCTTTGTAGCTCCGCATATGTTATTTAGCTCCTCTCATAATTAGGAGTCAAAGTGAACATTTCTCCCAATGCCTGGGAAATGTCAGAAGTACCACTTGGCATCAATCTTCCAATGGAACTTCTTTTGAGTAAATTAGAGGAAAATATAGACTCCTTCTCATCCCCATTTCAGCAGCAACTGCTCCCCCCCCCAGCCTCCACCCCCCCCAGCGTCTCTCTATTGCAAAGACGGGGGGGAGGGGGGAAAGGGAAGCTTTGGGGCATTGACCCACCTCTTTCTTCCATGAAAATACAATCAGGAACACAACAGCGAAAAGGCATATTTAATCCAGAAATGAAGGACAGAAACTGCTGTTAGCAGAGTATTAAAGAGGAAGAGTCAACAGCCAACACTAGTCTCCTCTAACTGAAATCTCTCTCCAACACTCCACCAACTGAATTCAAACTGCCTGCTTAGCCCCACATAACCACAAGGGGACTGTTATGACTACTCTCGTCACCATTGTGGTGACGTCAGAACCTGGTGTTCAGGCTTTCCATCTATAGGGGGTGGTGGCAGGCATCAACAAAAACCGTAACCTGAAGGAAGGGTAAGTAAAGGAGAAGGAAGTTTGAGGAAAAGAGTGGACAAGATGGGAAACTAAGAAAGGGTTTAATAGAAGAGGCTTTGAAGAAACGTCACACTTGAATATCCTGCAGCCAGGCTTGTTTGTATTTAGGCCTGTAATCCACCTTGACTCTCAGTGAAAAAGACGGGCTATAAGCAAAGCAAAATAAATAAATAAATAAAAATAAAATCATAATTAGGGGTTTTTTTTAAGTCTAGGAACTGATATGAATCTCTGGATCTAGCATAAGGTCCCTAAGCTTTCCCTCTTTTTCCCTCTCTGTCATGTTTTGTGATTTATTTATAGGGATGGGCATGAACTGGAAAAATGTGGTTCATCTTGGTTCATGGCCAAACCACAAACCGAACTGGGAGGTTCGTTCACAAACTGAACTGGTTCACTGTTCATGCCCCTGCAAACCCCGTTGAAAGGGACTGCAGTCCCTTTAAATGGGGTTTACAGAAAGCCCTAAAAACAGCTGAGTGGCAGGAAGGCACTCCCACCACTCAGCTGTTTTTGTGGCTTTTGCAGGGTACAGAAAGCAGGGATTTAAAGGGACTCCCTATTTATTTAATTCATTTGTACTTCACTTTTCTCCTCAGTGAGGGCCCAAAGTGGCTTACATCGTTCTCTTCTCCTGCATTTTATCCTCACAGCAACCCTCTAAGAAGGGTTAGGCTGAGAGGGTGTGGTGATAAACACTTATTGAGTCTTGCCAGTTCTTGCAGGATACAAATATGCACCTGTAAGTCAGCACGGTTAACAAAGTTGCATGCTGCAGCATACTATACAATGACATGGATTCCAGTTGCACCAGTAGCATAGTTGCAACCAGGGCTATTTTTGGGGCAGGAACGCACAGGAATGGAGTTCCGGCTGGCTTCCAAGTTGGCCACACCCAGCAGAAACTCATTAGCATAATAGGCCACACCCAACAGCAGAAACTCATTAGGATTGGCTACATTAGGGGTGTGTGGCCTAACATGCAAAGGAGTTCCTGCTACAAAAAAGCCCTGGGTTTTGGCAACAAACAAGGTAAACAGAATAAGAAGCAAAAGGTGGGTGTGGCTGGATGAGCACACTTCTGGTAACATAGGGGTGTGGCCTAATATGCCAATGAGCTGTGTTGGCAGGGGTGTGGCCTAATATGCTAATAAGTTTCTGCTGTTGGGTGTGGCCTAATATGCTAATGAGTTCCTGCTGGGCTTTTTCCACAAAAAAAGCCCTGGTTGCAACCCAACCAAAGAGGAGCACATCTAAGTCCCTTTGATTTCAATAGCAGTGTTTTAAACAGATGCTGAACTCTGCTGTTTAAATGTATTGGACTTCAACGCATTGCTTGATTATTTATTCATTCGTTCAAATTTTTATCCCACCCTGCCGGCCTAGGCCGGCTCAGGGCGGCTTACAAGCAGTTAAAACTCCAACAATACATACAAGTACATCAAAATTAATATAAATACAATATTAAAATACCATGTTAAAATCGAATATAATAATAAAATGCTAGACTCTTTAACATTAACCACATTAGTCTGCTCAGATGTCATAAGAAGTACTTCAGATGCTAGAAAAGAGTGACTTTTCCCAGATTTAGATATTTGTCAGGTTTGTTTTTGTCCCCACTCTTCAGAAGCCACAATTACTAATGTAGATAAAGAAAACAGGAGAAAACTATAAACATTATTATTTAACTCAGACAAACACCAAGCCAGTGAAGGTGGAGTATGGGGTCAGATGTTTCCTTCACGTTAATTGCAAGATCATCAGCGGGGAGGCGACTGTTCTTTAAATGGAAAACATTATAGATGTTTCTTGCACTACGTGCCAGACATGTGCCTAATACATCTGGCTTTGGAAGGGTGTTTTTTCATCATTAACGTCAAACTATTAGCAAGCATTTTAATCCATATTTACCAAAGATGTCATATTTTAATCACAACCGCTGATAGACATATGGTCTACCCTGAAAGCCCATTATCCTCAAAACTACCTAGTGAGTTATTATTGGACTTAGGTTCATCAGGAGTATACATGTTTCCATTGGGAGTGTACATACTTCCAATTTTTTGGGTCCTTTCCGCAATTGGATCTCATCCCTGGTTTTATTAGAGTCCAACTCGCAACACAATACCTTGCATTTATCCCTGGTTATGACAGCACCTGTTTATCCTGGGACAAGTGTGGGGCAAAACTGGGGTGACCTCAATGTAATGCGGAAACAAAAAATACCCCATGATAATTACAGGGGTGAACTCAAGTGTAGTGTAGAATGTAAGTTCGGGGACAGGGCTGAACCAGGATTTAAGGTCTAGTGCGGAAACACCCACAGTGAATGAGAACCTAGTGCTGAAAACCACAAAGGCCACGAGCAGGCATAAAATGCTGGTAATGTTGGTAATTGCATAGTTTAAAGGGACTGTGATAGACAAAGTAGTTTTGGACAATCTAGGTTGCTGAAACCATGGCAGGTGGCAACTTAACTGTCCTTCTAGTAACCTGGTTCTACAAGATTCTCACTGCTTAAGACAAAAGCTAACTGAGCACTGGCAAGGGGGGCGGGGCAGCACTTCTCCCCGATTTATTTTGCTTGCATCTCACTAGTTCCACAAGGCTGTTGGAAATTTAGTAAAATATTAGTCATGATGGGGAAAAACCTGCTTTGTTAGCCACGTTGAGCCCAAAGAGATCAGGTGGGACACTTTATTTTACAATTTATTTTATTTATTTATACCCTGCCTTTCTCCCCAACAGGGACCCAAAGCATCTTGCCTCATTCTCTTCTCCTCCATGTTATCCTTACAACAACCCTGTGAGGTAGGTTAGGCTGAGAGTGTGTGGCTGGCCGAAGGTTGCCTAACAAGTTTCCAGGGCAGACTGGGGGTTATCCTTCCATCTCCAGACTGTGACCTTCAAGCCAAAAGCCCTTTGGTTCTTACCCTTCATCTTACACCACAGGCTTGTGCCTCTGGGCCAGCTCAGGCTTAAAAAGGATACCTGCAAGCAATGTTCCCTCTAAGCTCCACAGTGTTGTGAGCAAAAATTCTACCTTGTGAGCGAAAAAAGCTAGTAGCATTAAAGTTGTGAGTCTACATTTGACTACTGGTAGACCTGGCCTCCAGAGAACAGGTCTACCCACCAGTCCACTATATTGCTAGAATTGGCCTCAGACCGTTGCCCTGCCTAAATCATACCAGCACTTGGGGGGGACGGGACTTTCACAGTCTACTTTGTTTTGTTTTTTTAGTGAAATATGACAAATTTACAGGTCAAGTATAACAGAGGTGGAACAGTCACTGTCAGAATCCTGCCTAACCTAACAAACAGGAATTTGCTTAAATGTTATCAGCCTGCTCAAACTACTTATTTATTCAAATATTTATATTCCACTTTTACTGTGACTCAAGGCAACTTACAAATCATACTGAAGAGCATAATAGGAGTGTGCAAAAACAAATCGATTTTTCCTGCTCCATTATAGCATGGGGACCATTATAGTCAATGGGCCCTTTAGGCTATAATAGAGAATCAATCTAGATGTATCTGGCGCTCTTGGAGGAGCTTTTTTTTGAGGCAGAGGCACCAAGTCTTCAGCATAGCTGCTGGTGCCTCTCCTCAAAAAATCCCCGAAGTTTCAAAAAGATTGGACCAGGGAGCCCAATTCTATGGGTCCCAGAAGGAGGTGCCCCATCTTCCATTGTTGAAAAAACCCTGGCTCTGATTGAGGACAGAAAGACAGACGCTCTTTGGGCCAGGGACCATTAGTAGGTTTTGGTCACTCAAGTGTATATATCCATATATATACCTTCCCTATTTTAAAGCTATGTCAATTTTAGTGTGTGTGTGTAGAAAGAGAGGGAGGGAGGGGGAGGGACGGGGAGAGAGAGTGGGGTGCTAAAATAGATGCTTGTGCATTTTCTAGGTCTGTGAAACATCAGACATCCAGTGTCTACCAACAAACTCACAGTCCTTGATAGGGACGTTGACTTGGCTTAACAATGAAAAGAATGATTAGTCATTCCTTTTTACCCAAGCAAGGTTCCAGTAGTTGAGTAGCTGAGTGGACCTTTGCTGTCAAAGCACTTGAACCATGTAAGGCCGACTATTTAATATTAATAGTGCCCATTATTTCGAATCTCATTAAAATCAAGATCAAAAGAAACATTGCTCAACCCTTTCTGGGCAGAATAACCTTCTTGTGCTGAAGAGCACAATTTTTCAGTATGCTTTGAGGTGCAGAGATCAGATTTATTAGGAAAAAGGTATTTTAAAAACCTTTTTAAAGAAAGGAATTGCAGAGTAGTAAAGAAAACTGTTATGTCATAATCATTTGTTCCTTTTTCTTTTATGGCTTTACAACTGTCACTTTTTTGCTTTTGACTTGACAAGACAGAAGTCTCCCAAATATATGAGAGCAAAGATACAATGTGAAGCTGGAACAAACAGCTTGAATTTAGTGTCATCATTCTGGACACTCTCAGAATTTTTCTGCCTCTCACTCCCTCTGCCATACCTCTCCATAACAAAGCTATATGAGGCCTACAAAACTTTTTGACTCACTAGCCTGTGAAATCTTGGCTATCATTATTCTTTTCAGGATCCCAGGCAGATCCAGGAGGTTGATTTTGGTGTTCCACAATACAAAGGGCCTATAGCAAAGAGGAGGGAGATATGGGGGCAATATCTGGAGATATAAGGAAAAATTTGCAGATTACCTGATTTAGGATTAAATGGAAGCTATACTAGGTTCTGGATTTGAGTTAGTTAACACCTTCATAGGGTTGCCATCTCCAGGCTGGGAAATTCCTGGGTATCTGGGGGTTGAGCCTAGGGAGGACAGGGTTTGGGGAGGGTAAAGGACTTCATCAAGGTATAACACCATAAACTCCACTCTCCAAAGCAGCCATTGTCTACCGGGGAACTGACCTCTATAGCTGGGAGATCAGTTGTAATTCTGGAGGACCACCAGGCCACACCTGAAGACTGGCAGGCCTACACCTTCAGCTGTTCTGTCCCATATCCTTTTCTCTCTGGGCCTCTTTCTTCTTTCTTGTTTAAGTCTTTAATGTCTGTAGTAATAAGTAGGGTTGCCAGGTCCCCTCTAGCCACTAGCAGGGGATGGCCCCCCCCGGTAGGGTTGCCAGATCCAGGTTGGAAGACTTCTGGAGATTTGGGGATGGAGCTTGGGGAGGACAGGGACTTCCGCGGGGTACCATGCCACAGAGTCCACCCTCCAAAGTATCCATCTTCTCCAGGGGAACTGATATATGTAGTCTGGAGATGAGCTGTAATTCTGGGAGAACCCCAGGTCCCATCTGGAGGCTGGCATCCCTAGACTGATAACTGAGAACACTGGGCAAAAAAAAAAAATGGAGTAAGATTTGTACTATTTGGGGGTTACTTCCTCTCTTGTAGGGCTGCCAAATGCAGCCGGGGGGCGGGGAATCCCGGGGGAAACCCCACCCCCGCGTGCGCGTCACCCGGAAGTGACGTCGCACGCTGGGGGCGGAGCCACGCCATTTGAGGGGAAAACTCTTTGTTTTCCCCTCAAACGGCGTGGCCCCGCCCAGCGTGTGACGTCACTTCTGGTGACGTCCTGGCGGCGCACGCGCGTCCCCCAGCAGCTCCCGGACCGGCCAGAGGATACCCCGCCGGTAAGTAATTTAAATTTGGCAACCCTACTCTCTTGGCAGTGAGAAATTTGCCACAGGAGGTGAGCAGAAGCAGAAAAAATGAATGCCTATTTTCACTCAGCCTGGTATCTGTTTTTAAGCATTAATGGCAAATCACTTTGCTGTAACTTGAGTGTAGCTAAGAATGCATGCCTATGAGCATATGCAGAATAGCTTTTACTCACCAATGAATAACTGTCAAGATCCTGTCCTATCCTCCCAAAATATGGGATTAGGGCTATAGGTCTGGAAAAGCATAATGCTCAGGCAAGTTTAAACTCTGGTACCTTTAGCTACAGTCAAAAAGTACTTTACTACAAAAAGCCGAAGGGCTGATGGAGCATAATGTCCATGCAGGCATTTGCTTACCAAAGGTAAATCCATAATTAGGTATAAGGGAAATCAAATGACTATGATGTAATGGGGCATCTATGCCCAAGAACAGCTTTAAGAAGTGATTGTTAACACAAAGCAATGGACTGTCTGGGACCTTTGTTGCCCAAGGGGTCTCCCTTCATTGCAATACATATTTCTGTCTGCTTTCAGAAATCCCAACTGGCTGTGGTCATTATTGGACTTTGGCACACCAGGCGGCGGTCCCATTTGGGTAACAAAATTGGCGACTCCACTGGGACTTCTTCACCCTTCTGACTCCAGGGGTGAGTGGGGCTTTGGGTTGATGATGTGTCTTCCTCTGCCAGCATCAGATCATTTTGGTCTAGGGTTGGTGTCTCACTACCAAGGCCTCACCTGGCTCCATAATTGTGGAGTACTTAGAGTAATTAACTGAGACCTTGTTGTTATGCTCCATGTGTCTCCTCTCAAACATGGAGGTAATTAATAGCATCTTTTTCTTTGAGGTGGGGGGATTTGTAGTGTAGTGTTATGTCTCCTCTGTTACCAAACCAGAGAAATGTGTTCCAATATACCATTCTAATGTTCATTACATTACATTACAATCACTATTCTAATCTACTATACCAAATAAGAAATACACTAAAATAGAGAGGATGTATAGCCCTTCTTGGTGAGAATACAGATGTAAGGACTGAATGAGGTTAGCATATGTAGTGAGATAAGAAACCAATATCCCTGCGGGGTTGTTCTAAGTGTTGTAATAACTTGTAATCCAGGAATTTCCTGAAGTTCCTTTGCAATAAAACAGCTACTTTGAGTTCACTCATTGACTATCCTGGAACGTTGAAGTGTTCTCCTACAGATTTCTCAGTCTTGTGATTCTTGATGTCAGATTTGTGTCCATTTATCCTTTGGCATAGGGTTTGCCCTGTTTGCCCTATGTCAGGGGTGTCAAACATGCAGCCCGAGGGCCAGACCAGGTGCTCAGAGAGCCCCAATCCGGCCCTCAAGGACCTGGCTGTTTCCTGCTTCCTTTTCCAGTTCTGCTGCTGCTGCCACATCACAGCTTGCTTTACCAGTCTCTCTCAATTGCACAGGAAAGATAGATAGGCAAGCCTCTCTCGTGTGATTGAGGGACTCGTAAAGAACTGGCTGAGGTTCCTCCCCCTTCTCATCCCAGGGGGAGGGAGGAAACAGCAAGGATTTGATTCCTGACCAGGCTGTAGGAAACAAAGGGAAGCCTATCTTTCCTTCCATTGGCAGAGGCTCCTCCCTGAAGGGAGGGAGGGAATGAGGGACAGCTTGTTTTGCTGGGCTGCCTCAATCGCACAGGAGAAATACTAAGCACCTTTAAGACCAACAAAGTTTTCTTCAAGGTATTAGCTTTTGTGTGCCTTGTTACAATGTCTGTGTGTTTTGTTGGGCTCTTTATTTCAGGGCTCTCCTGGGTGCAACTGGGCTCCCTCCCCCTTTTCACTGTATTCATGCCCTCATGGTCCAGTCTTTCTCAGTAAGAAAGCAATGTGAACTATTTTAGAGGAGGAATAGCTACAAGCCAGTGAGGTGGATTAGACTGAGAGTGTGTGTCCAGACCAAGTTCACCCAGCACATTTTCTTTATAGGAAGTTATAGTTATTTCTCTGGGGAAGACTATAGTTTTGTAGACAAACACATGGCCCTCAGTCTGTGTCTGGATGCCTTCTCATGTTCTTGACCAGCACATGAAGCAACTTATGTACAAAAGGTTGCAATGCCCAGCCATTTCATGTTTTCCCCTTGGTCCCAGGCTAGGAACACTGAGCCTGAGATTTCTGTAATGGATATCAATAAATCAAAAGTAGGCTTGCAGCTTACAAATACACACCTGAACAGCATACTCAAGATTGCTACAGCACAGAAATTTTGATACAATAATTCAGAGCAAGAGGTATCAGTTATCAGAGACTGTTAAATAGACAAAATATTGGAAGGTTGCTAGTGTTTTAAGTGGGAAGGGCGGGGTATAAATGCAATGAAATAAATGCTACATTTAAAGTTTTAAAAACCTTTAATTGTGTCTGTCTGTGTCCTTTATAATGTTTATATCTCTGCTACCTGGCATTACATTTTATGACACACATGGCCTAGCTCAACAAGGTATCATTTATGTCAGATCTGGCCCTCATAACAAATGAGTTTGACACCCATGCCCTATGTAAAGAACTGAAGGGCATTGTTGGTATTTAATGGCATATACAATGTTAGAAGATGAGCATGTGAATAACCTTAGATGGTGAAGTTGATGTTTCTAGGTCTACTGATTGTGTTGCCTAGGTGTATGTGGCAGCAAAGTTGGCATCTGGGTTTATTGCAAGCTCTGGTACCAGTGTCCATGTTCAAATTAGATGTTGCATTATTGCGGGTAAGAAGTCATATGATGTTAGGGGGCTGTCTATGCATAAGAGAAGGTTTGTCCCCCCAGTACTTGTGAAAGAGAACTGTCATTATCCAGAAGAGGCTGTAAGTTACTGGTGATGCATTGAGGTGTTTGGAGTTGTGAGCTGTATGTGACCACTAGTGGTGTTCTGTTATTGTCTCTTTTGGGCCTGTCTTGCAACAGGTTTTCTCTGGGTACCATTCTGGCTTTGTTAATCTGTTTCCTGACTTCATCAAGTGGATACTTTAGTTCCAAAAAAGTTTATTGTATATAAAGTTATATTGGAATGCATTTCTCTGGTCTGCTAACAAAGGAGACATAACACTACACTACAAATCACCTCAGCTTAAAGAAAAAGATGCTAAAAGTTACCTCCATGCTTGAGAGGAGACATACGGAGCATAACAATAAGGTCTCATTTAATTACTCTTAGCACTTTACAATTAAGAAGGATATATTTACATATTTGTCTCCAATTATGACATATTTATTTGCTTCACTGTTTTTCCTTGGAATTAAATCCAAACAATGATAACCTTATAAACTTAGCTTGCATCTGTTAAAACATCTTCATTATGTTGTATGCTAATTTGCTGTCCAACCTTTGCCTTTTATGTATGGACTGGTAAATTCCATTTCATTGTACCTGAGGAAGTGTGCGTGCACATGAAAACCCATACCTTGAATAAAACTTTGTTGGTCTTAAAGGTGCCACTGGACTCAAACTTTGTTCTACTTAATGCAACTGTATGTAAAGTATTAGCCAGTATAATCATTTTGTCAGAGGCTCATAGGCCAGAAAGATACTCTGAATTATTGGTTAGTATTTCCTAATATTGCTCCAAAAGGCTTGTGGTGTTCATTTACAGCAAAAGAATGAATCATAACTTTCTTTAACATGGAGAAAATGAAAATGTTTAATGACTTCCACTGGGATGGTAGCTTTTTCTGGTGAAGGAATTATAAAACGCATCCCTGCTGCAGGGCATTTCTGTATGTTCATATCTTTCTTATTTTAGGTTGAAAATAAAATCCTACTCCAAGGAGCAGGATTGACCATCTGTCTGTGTCTCTCTCTCCTCTAGGGCAATAGCTGATCTTTCATGCCCAAAGCACTAGCAAGGAGAACTTAATATTTAAACATCGCAGCAATTAACAGAAATGTTTATTTGAAGAATAACCAACACTACCATTTTATGTATGACACTATGTGGAAATGCCATTCCAAAGTGTATCTTCTATTAGAGCTGATTTCATATCTATATATCTAATAGCCAAGTTGCCCCCTGGTGTGCAGATACTTATTTCCGCACATCGGGGGCACCTGGAGGGGAGGGAGAGTTTTGTGCACACGTGGGGCGGTCCCCAGGTGTGCAGAAAAATCTAAAAATGCGATAAAAATATTGGGGGGATACTTAAATCCCCCCAAAAGTGACAGAGCGTCCCCTGCGCATGCGCAGGGGCCGCTCTGCAAACTCCCTGAATGCCGCCGCTGCCGCCGCTTGGGAGCCGGCGGGGTGCGAGTACAAGCGCTGGGGTTGCCTTCTCTTGAAGGGGAACGCCGTGTTCTTTGGCAAAAAGAATGTCCATGAAACAACAGGCGGCCCCTGAGTCCAACATGGCGTGGATGAAGAGCCAGCGGTTGTCTGGGAGTTGCAACCGCACTGGCACCAGGAAGGGAGTCTGTGGTGAGTATGGAGTACTGGAGGACCCCAGAATAGGCCCCAAACCGGGGGGTCCGGTCAGGCTTGGGGCTGCTCTTTTACCGGTGGAGCCGGTTGTGGTGAGCGCTTCTGCTTGGCAGGGCAGCTGGAGGCAAAATGCCCGGCTTCTCCACAATACAGACACAGCTGTTGAGTGCGCCGTCTCAGCTTCTCCTCAGAAGTAAGGCGGGGCCGAGCGGTGCCAAGTTGCATGGGCTCTGTGCCTGCAGGAGGTGGAGAGGAGCCGGGGGAGGAAGGCCGGTGGAAGGTCTGAAGGGTTCTGCTGGGGAAGGCGAGAGCCTTTTTTCTGTTTTGGCGGCGGCTCTGTAACCTCCCATCAATGCGGAGACAGAGATGGATGAGGGCTTGTAAAGTGTCAGGGCGTTCACTGCGTGCAAGTTCATCTAGAATTTCGTCAGACAGCCCTTCAGTATACTGGTCAATAAACGCTGCCTCATTCCATGTCAGGTCTTGAGCCAGCAGCTGGAACTCATTGGTGTACTGAGCGACAGAGGTTTTATGCTGAGTAAGAGCCCTTATTTTGCGGTTAGCTGTTTCAGCTTTCACAGGATTGGCATAAGCAGCGGCAAAATGAGCCTTGAAAGCCTGGAAGTCAGATAGTAAGGGAGAATTCCCCACCAGCAAGGGCGTGGCCCATTTGGCAGCTTGCCCTTTAAGGAGGCTTAAAATGAAACAAACTTTAGCCTTCTCAGAAACAAAGTCCCGAGCCCTGAGCTCAATATACAGATTACATTGGGCAAGGAATGCCTGGAACTCATCAACATTCCCACCGAAACGATCAGGAGGATTTATTGGGCAACGTGGGGGAGGTGTACCAGCATTTGCTACAGCAACAGCATTTGTAGCAGCCTGTTGTTGCAAAGCAATCACAGCTTGAGTTAAGTGCTGTACCTGTGCTAGCATTTCCTCCATGGGGTCCACACCTCCGGTTGCTCCGTCTTCCATGGTGGGGATGTGTGAGCGTTGTGGGTGCTGGCAATCTGTCACGGCAGGACCAGGGGGCGTGACACAAGCAAGCAAAAGTCCAGGAACAGTCCGAGGTCAAGCCGGGCAAATCAGGTAGCAAGGTTCAAGCAGGTTTAAATCACAGTCCAAAAGCAGGGTCAGACATACCAAAGTTTCAAGTCCATAAATCACAACAATACCAGAGGAGTCAGAGATGAACGCAGGGTCAACAAAGCCAAAGGTCAAAAGCCGAGGATCAAGCCGAGAAGAATTCCACAAGGTCTGGAGCAGAGATGCAAGGATTCAGGTCCTGAACAAACGACGTTTGCCAGCACAAATGACTGCTGGCAACAGACTTGCATATATACAGTGCTAGCTAATCAACTCATTAGCTAGCCAGGAGTGAGGACAGGATCCTGTCAGTAATCAGGGCTAAGAGATCTTCTGGCACGCATGCGTGCATTCTGCCTTCGCTCTCTCAGCTGTTGTCTTCTTACATTCCTGAGCCTGGTTACAGGTGGAGGCGAGTCTGATGATGAATTACTGGGCTGCAGCAGAGACTGATCCCTTGCAGGTGTTCCCTGGGAGGCTCTATCCTCCTCACCACTTAGATAGCTTTCAGCTACAGGATCCAGTCTTTGCCTTTCTGCTGCAGTACTGTCCTCAGGAGCCTGTTCAGGGGCATCAGCAAAGGCAGGCATGACATCAGCAGGGGCAGGCATGACAAGGGGTGAGACATAGAAGGGGAGAGAGAAGAAAGGGGGTAAGAAAGGATTCCTAGAGAAGGGGGTGGGGAGGAGAACTAACATAGAAGGAGTGAGAGAAGGAGGGGAGGGGAGGGAAGATTGATAGATAAGACAGGAGGGAACTTTGACAGAGAAGGGGGGATAGGCAAGCAAAGGTGGGGGAAATGCCCCCTCCCCACAAGTTTCTTGTGGGTCTTCCCTTGTTTTATCTAATATTCACAAATACCTGAAATAAAAACCCTATGACATGTAACAATCCTGCCAAACTAGCAGTTCAAAAGCAAGAAATTACAAGTATATAAATAGGTATCACTTCGGTGGGAAGGTAACAGCGTTCCGTGCACCTTGGGATTTAGTCATGCCACCCACATTACCATAGAAACATCTTCGGACAGCGATGGCTCTTTGACTTGGAAACAGAGATGAGCACCGCCCCCTAGAGTTGGATTCGACTAGCTTACAAGCAAGGGAAACATTTATCTTTACTTTACATGTAACAATAATAATGTGTTAGGTTAATTGCATAAGTTGTCATTTTGTTGTAGTAGTAGACTTTTTGAGACACATAGGAAAGAACTCAGTATACTTTGTCTTAGTCCAGTTTAATCTTTCTGCTGTTTTTATAACCTAAAATCCAAGGTCATTGTAATTACCTCGTCTAATGGAACACAGATGCAACAAGTAGAATCTCTTACTCTTATTTCAGTGATTGTTGAAAACCTGGGATCAAGCTGGGTTTTTTATTGTTCTACTTCTAACTGTGTACTTTCAGCCAGTTCCCAATTTAGAAAAGTCAAATAATAATAATTCTGTTGTCATTCCAAATAAATCTTTAATATATTTTAAAATTAAACCTTTCCTAGTTCCGTTTAAGCATTTAAAAGTGCCTTGATTACCATATAAAAACCCAAACTATCAAAGCCTATCAAGCCATAGGCAAAATAATGCACCAAAACAGAATTATTGTTAGGAAATCAGAATTATGTAGAATTGGAATTCAAGCATAAAAGGACAGAAGGTATATTTTAAAACATCTTATTTATTGCTTGATAAAATCATCAGTATACATACATTACAGAATACTAGGGATACTAGTAACTAGAGACACCTTCCAGTTCAGTTCATGTTCTGTTCGCTAGTCATAAACAGGGAGCTGATTTTCAATTATGAGTCTGTTGTTGACCACTTTGTGACTGTAGAGCAGGTTGCTTAACTAACAATGTAGTACAGCACAAGTGTCTTTTGTGCATGCATGTTCTTAAGTCCTGCTACCCCCATACTTGTTGCATACCTGCTTAGCTCAGCAGGCAACTGCTTAAATAGACAATTTGATCAGTCATAAGAAATCAGTCATAAATTTTGTATTTTACTAAAATCCTACACTTCAGTGTTTGTCTATGTAGTCCTTAATGATATAATGGCTGCCAACAGGTTTAAACCTGTTGGTAGATCTTTGTGCATGTGCAGTACTGTAAAAACCAAGGTAAACCTCTTTAGCAGGCAATTATTGTTTTTCAGCAGAAGCCAAAAGGGCTTGCTGAGCAGCTCTGATCAGCTTATTCAAACACAGTAAATTCAATTGTCTAACAAGTCGAAGGTGAAATTTGCATAATCCCTACAGCGTAAAAGAAGACAAACTGAATATTGGGATCAAAAGAGATGACATCAATTTAGACATGACATTAAGGCCTTGTGCATGTTCTATAGGGTGTATGGTAACTTTGTCAATGGAGACAAAGAGTACAAAGGAAAAGGAATCTTGGGTGGTAAAATAAGAATTTCAGCATCAGGGATATTAAAGGGTGAGATTGCAGAGGAAACTGCAAGTGAAAACAATATACAGGCAACTGGATACATGGGGTTTGGATGACAAAAGAAAGTTCAGGAGTTGAGGTAGGGTTGCCAGACAGAGGTCCCTCACTGTCAGGCCCTACTCCTAGTTGCCAATCAGCTGGCCAGCATGGGGACTTACCAGGCACAGGCCATGCTGCTGCTGTTGCACAAGAAGTGATGTCATCATGCAAGTGATGTCTGGGTGATGCTCTATGGTAGAGGCCAGTTTTACCATATAGTTTTTGCCCAAACATCAGATCATCACCCGAATGTTGCTGGTGTGATGATGTCACTTCCTATGTGACACCAGCAATGAAACCTAGCCCTTTCTCTTTCTCCAGATCAGTACCCCCCCAATAGAGATGTGAAGGCCCAGGGGGGAGAACAGAAAAATTCGGGGGGGGGGGGTTCCATTTTTTTCCTGAAGCCTTTTTTGTTTTTTTCCAAAAAAAAATGGAAAAATTGAAGAGAAGAAAAGAAATTGATTATGGAATGTTTTATTTTAACATGATGAATACAGTATTTTAAGACAAGGTGTTCAAATATTTTCCAAATCATTTCTAAAAAATATGTATGGTATCAGATTAATCTAATTTCTGTGCACTGAGGACAAGCAAGTCCTAGGTTACAAACTGAACTCTCCAATGCAAGAACAAGATGCATTTCTTCCTTTAGGGGAGATGCTATTGTCACAAGAAAAGAAAAAGGTTTCAGTTTTGTTTTTGCATGTGGGTGGGTATACTGGCACTCAGGCTTCACTAGGCCTCAAAGCATTAGAAGAAAACACAAAGCAACAAAAAGGACCTGAAAGTATATACTTAATTTTAAAAGGTAAGAGTTTTCATTTATCTGATTCGAGAAAACTGAATAATTTAGCTACATTAGTTTATCTTTATAACCTTTGCGTAAATAATAATTTAGTTACTACTCATCTGGTTCTTTACTCCCCCCTCCCCTCACAATAATTGTTTGGATACACTATATTTTTAAAATGCTAGTAGTGATAATTTCATGCCAAGTAAAATTGTCCATAGTCATATTTTATGTCCCTAAAGTAACAGACTGACTTTCAATCTGGAAAAGAAAAAAGAAGTGCTAATGTAGTTTCAATTTTTCTGAAAATTTCCATTTTTTCCGAGGAAAAAACTGGGTTTTTCCCCCCAAGTGTCAAAATTTCCAGAAAATTTTATATCCCCCCCCCATCCTCTGCCAGTTGCCAGGATGGACCTGGTAATCCTAGGTTTAGAGGTTTTAGTTAATGTTGTCAGCATGTAGGCACCACTGATTTGTTGAGTCTAACCAGGGAAAGTGGAAATCTGCTTGATAACAAATATTTTTATCCCAGAACAGAATGGAAGGGAAGAGACAAGGCTCATAATTACATATTTACAGGAATTTGAGAATTTAAATTTTCCTGGAATAGATTGTGCAATCACTATCAGAATCCGGCCCCACAGGAGACAGCCCATGGCATGCCTCCTGGGGGGCGACGTTTGCCTCCTCGTGAGGAGGAATGAAGGAAGGGCTGCAGTGCAGCCTCAACTCCAAGAGATTGGGATGGGATGGTGCATTGGGTCTAGTTCGTCACTTTGTTAGGGCAGAATTAGGTTTAAATAAAGTTCAGCGGCTATGTAAGCACCAATCAATAACCCCGTGGGGGGGTAGAAGGGTCTGCGGGATCAACCCTGCAGCCGTGCAGCCAGGGATGAGACTTGCAGACTGCCTATGGGGATAGCCACGACGGAGACTCAGCGCTGGCCGTGCGGTGGTGTTTGAGGGCTCCTGAAGGTGCATCCCAATCATTGGCTCAGCTGGGTTTGCAAGCGACTTACAGTTGGCTCCAACCCGGGGCCGTGGTGTCTTGCCTTTTATACAGTTAAGGATGGGGTCAAAGTGACACCAGGCCTTGCCGTGCCACTGTTTTTCATGTTTGCCCTTGCTGTTACTTTAATATTTAATGAAGTGGCCTTATTTCATCCAACCTTGTTGTCTGACTCTTTCTTCCGTCTGGGGGGGCAAGAGGTGTGCTGTGTCCTCAAATCCCAGTCTTTCCCCTTTGAATTATACAGAGGTGGAGGGAAAACATACACACATGTACACAATTTCCTGCACTGAAGGACTCCAGTGACCAGTTTACTGCTCACCTGGTCCCAAACCCCAGCAGTTAGAATTGTAAGGCAACCGCTCTACAGAACATGATAGCTGAAGTTCAGCAGTCTCACACTATTGCACTGTGGAGGAGAATATGCCAATCTTTTCTCTCCCCGCATCTTGAGTTTCCTTCTGCCCAAGTTGTAAAACTTAAAGACAAAGTCATGAGACGATTCATTTATATAAGGGAGCATGTTTCTGTTCTCTCAAATTTTTCACAGTGTATACTTTTGCTTAGATGAAATCATGTACAAATACACATGAGTTCTTAAATATTTGAATGATACATATAGTAAGGGCTCTTGGTAGTCTAATAGGCACTTTCACCTACTTATCTACTGTATAGCTTTCTGTTCCAAGAAGCAAGTATCTAAAGAATACCTTGACACTGCAGTAATGGCCTACTCAAAGTTTTAAAAGGGATGGGTAGGATCCAGTAACTTGCAGACAATGACTCATCAGACAAAGCAAAAATGAATTCTCACTGAGAGTTTCTCTTGTGTTTGATCTTAATAGCAATCAGGTTCTTTTTCAAGTACATACTTTTCAGTACTTTTTCCTTGTGCAATTTTATGCATCACAAAGCAATGAAAGAAATGTGGACAAGATGCTTATTTCAGATAGATCAGTGTGTCAATGAAAGTGCTTTATAGACTGAGAAATGAGACTTCAAACATTATCCCTGGCTAGTTACAATTCAGTGAAATAGACTATGATTATGCTAGCTGTATATTTATTGAAATTATGCCTTGCAAATAGATTCATGAACCCAAATGCAAAGAAAACTAAATGTATATTGTTTGAAAATTAGGTTTCCTCACCATTGCTACTCAGAGGAGGTTAAGGTGCAATACTGAATCACTAAAATGCTTTCAAGATCATCAGGATTAAGTGCATGAGAAAATACTATTTATATAAAAGCATTTGTTTTATCTATTTTTTCCCCTCCTCATCCACAAATCCCAGATTATGGCATATTGTGACCCTACAGCTTTTCTACTTGTGCAAGAGCATGGGTGATTTTACCTGATTCCTCTTATGTGCTCTTCTTTGCCTTTTGCTGCAATGCATTTGATCTATTAGGGTTTTGCAGACCCTCAAAAGAAGATTATCAGTGCTCACAGGGGAAGATTATTAGGGGCTTGCAGGGGAAGGAGAATGTGGGGAAACGTCTACTTCTGTGAGTAGAAGACCCATAAGATCTGGCCTTTAGGTGTCTTAAATTGAATACTTACAAACATTTTAAGTAAACTATTAAAATCACAGTAATCATCCATCTAAAACACTTTATAGTCTGTACAAACACAAAGGTTATTATGCTTTATTTAGAAAGTCATCAGGCAGGGCCAGTTTATGTGGTATCTTTATCAGGCAGATGGCACTTAGAAAGGCCAACATGTAGTGCTTTCTCCATGGTGGCACAGTAACATGCAGTGAGGTCTCTCGGGCGCTGTGTCCTTTATCTGTTAATTTATTATACTTATCACACCTGTCTTTAAAAAAAACAAAAACGATTTCCCCCCCCTGGAATTACAATTGATCTCTAGATGAGAGAGATTGGTTACCCTGCAGGAAATGGCATCTTTGGCACTGCATCCCTACCAAGCTCCCTCCCCTCTACAAAGTCTGCACCCCTCCAAGAGCACGCCAAAATCTCCAGCAATTACCCAAGACCAAGTTGACAATCCTACATAGGGCACCATCTGGGGGAACTACCTTTGCTGATTAATGCATTAAATATTTCATTATTTATTTGCAGAATTACTACTGTATAAGATCCTACTTCTTAAGAAGAAAGTCTCAAGGTGCTTTAGTATGAAATGTTGAAATCTGGTAATTAGACTCACAACAAAACAACAATAAGCACATTAACATTTTAAAAGTATGTACATTTTAATCCTCTAGGTGATTTTTTTTCTTTTGTAGAAATGACAGGTATTTACAAATTCTGTAACTTATCAATTCCAAATTAAGGTAGACAAACAGCATCTCATAATTTTTTTACAGTTAATTTTTTTAAAAATAAAGGAATCATAACTAGTCCTTTGACACTTTTATACACATATTCGCAGTGAGAGAGAAAAAAACAGGTTTAAAAGTCAATTACATCTGATCTTTATGCCCCTTGGCCATTTTGTCAAATAGGCCTAATTAAAAAAACAAAACAAAACTAAAGCATGTGTTGGAAGCTTGCCGTGGAAATGACTTATATAACATCACAGATGAAACGAAATCTCAGTATTTGAGAATTGTGGGGGTGTACTGCTAAAGCATTTAATGTTAACATTTAACTGGAAAGCACAATGCACATATAGCATGAGTTTGGGAGAACATGTGGAAATACAGATCTCAAAACACACACACACAGAAAACTAGAGGTCTCAACAGTAGCCTCAGATATTATAAGAAGTGCCAGACAGTCTGCTTTTTGCATTTCCACTGCAATGCCAAAACCAGAATTTGAGTAGGGATTATGCACAAGAATTTGAACAGGGACTATGCGCAAGGCATACCAAAGGCCTGCAAATCTTCTCTTCAGCTCTCCCTTTAGATGTGAATATGCAAGCTCATGTGCTGGAAGCATGAAGCTCCTAATTCAGTACATCTGCTCTATGATGGGGGAACATTTCTCTGTTTAAACTACAGTTTGTTCATAAATTGCAAGCAACCCACTCACTCAAAAAAAGTTTGCTTTGTATTGAATGGTTGAAATTGTTCTAAACTCTACTGTAAATTGTTTGTTGTTCAGTCGCACAGTCGAGTCCGACTCTTCGCGACCCCATGGATCATCTCCCGCCAGGCCCTCCTGTCTTCCGCCGTCCTCTGAAGTTGGCTCAATTTCATGTTTGTTGCATCGATGACACTGTCTAACCATCTCATCCTTTGCCGTCCCCGTCTTCTTTGACCTTCAATCTTTCCCAGCATCAGGGTCTTCTCCAGGGAGTGCTCCCTTCTCATTTGGTGGCCAAAGTATTTGAGCTTCAGTTTCATTATCTGGCCTTCCAGGGAACAGTCAGGGTTGATTTCTTTTAGGATTGACTGATTTGATCTTTTTGCAGTCCAAGGGACTCTCAAGAGTCTTCTCCAGCACCATAGTTCAAAAGAATCTATTCTTCGGCGCTCGGCCTTCCTTATAGTCCAACTCTCGCAGCCATACATGACTACTGGGAATACCATTGCTTTGACCATGCGGACTTTTGTTGGCAGGGTGATGTCTCTACTTTTTATCATGCTGTTTAGGTTCGCCATCGCTTTCCTCCCAAGGAGCAGGCGTCTTTTAATTTCATGGCTGCAGTCACAGTCTGCGGTGATCTGGGATCCCAGGAACGTGAAGTCTGTCACTACTTCCACGACTTCCCCTTCTATTTGCCAAGGAGTGATGGGGCCGGATGCCATGATCTTAGTTTTTTTTGATGTTGAGCTTCAAGCCCACTTTTGTGCTCTCCTCTTTTACTCTGAACAAGAGGCTCTTTAGGTCCTCTTCACTTTCAGCCATTAGAGTGGTATCATCTGCATATCTGAGGTTGTTGATCTTTCCCCCAGCAATCTTAATTCCGGCTTGTGATTCATCCAGGCCAGCATTTCGCATGATGTACTCTGCATATATATTAAATAAGCAAGGTGACAATATACATCCTTGTCGTACTCCTTTTCCTATGCTGAACCAATCAGTTGTTCCATATCCGGTTCTAACTGTCGCTTCTTGGCCCTTATACAGGTTTCTCAAGAGACATGTGAGGTGGTCTGGTACTCCCATCTCTTTAAGGACCTGCCATAGTTACATGCATGCAATTTCTTGTACTGCTTTCTCAAGGCTTCCCTTATCTTCCTCCCCCATCTACTTTTCACCTGAGCTACCTGAAAGAAAACAAAACATCACCTTACAAAAATATTAATTTACAAAACAGTCTGGGAACTGTAGTTTGATACCCTAAATTCTCACCATGTTCCAATGTGATGAATGCCACAAACTGATGAATACCATTGGCTGAGAAGGTGTAAATATCCCTTGTACACTCAAACCAATTAAAAAAATTATGCATGCCCCGCCTATGATGGCCCTGAAGCACATTCACTCCAAGCAAGCCAGAAGCTTGGGTGCACACACCAACAGCATGTAGTTGCCATGTTGAATGTCACAAACTATGTAGATGCAAAGCCATTTGAAATACTGCTCATTTTAAATGGAGTGTCTCGAGGCCTCAGATATGTGCTATTCTTCTAAACTGGGAATGTGGGAAGCTGCAATATGGAGCTTGTGGAGCTTCAGCAAATAGGAATACTAGCAGAACCTGTTGCCAATCTAGTATTGGTTCTCTGTTTTATGCATGCTGTTTATAGTCTGGTTTGCATCTATCTAAACAGCAGGAGGGCAGGCCTTTGGCCTCTGTGTCCTGTTTATTTGGCAAACTAATTAATTAATTAATAGGAAACAGAGAGTGAGTATAAATGGGAAATTTTCTCAGTGGAGGGTGGTAAGCAGTGGGGTACCACAGGGATCAGTACTCGGTCCGCTGCTTTTTAACTTTTTCATTAATGATTTGGAGTTGGGAGTAAGCAGTGAAGTGGCTAAATTTGCGGATGACTCAAAGTTGTTCAGGGTGGTGAGAGCCAGGGAGGATTGTGAGGAACTCCAAAGGGATCTGTCAAGGATGGGCGGGTGGGCGTCAATGTGGCAAATGGGGTTCAATGTGGCCAAATGCAAAGTGATGCACATTGGAGCCAAAAATCCTAACTATAAATACACATCGATGGGGTCCGAACTGGCAGAGACTGACCAATAAAGAGATCTTGGAGTCATAGTAGATCTCAATGAAAAAAGAGCAATGCTATGCTGGGGATTTTTAGGAAGGGAATTGAAAACAAATCAGCCAGTATCATAATGCCCCTGTATAAATCAATGGTGCAACCTCATTTGGAATACTGTGTACAGTTCTGGTCATGGAAACTGCATGGTCCCTTTCAAGCATCCTATATATATAATTGCCCTAATGTGCTGGCCATTTCCAGCTCTCCCGTTTGCTGTACTGTGCACTCCATCAACCACTGGCTAAGTGCTGGGTCCACTCCTCTCCCCTACCCACTGCCAGCCTGGACACTCTTACCTCACAGAATAAACTGCCAAAATGACTGTCTCTCCTGATGAAGACGCTTCTCCTGCTTGGCTCCTGTGGGACCAACTTTTCCTACAGTGACTGTTGCTAGGCAACCAAGCTTGGTTCTGTCAGTAAAAAGGCAAAGACAGGAAGCCCTTTCCAGGCCTTTGTGCGGAACTCATTGGGGCCAGTCCTGACCAGTGTTCCCTCTAAGCTGAGTTAGTGTGAGCTAGCTCACAGTTTTTTAGCCTCTGGCTCACAGATTTTTGTCTTAGCTCAGGAAGGAGGGCTCCAAAGCAAACTAATTTATGCAGGAGCCAAATCGCTCACTCACAACTTTAATGCCAGTAGCTTAAAAAGTAGAATTTTTGCTCACAAGACTCCACAGCTTAGAGGGAACATTGGTCCTGACTAGGGTTGCCAGCTCCAGGTTGGGAAATTCCTGGATATTTTGTGGAGGAGTCAGAGTTTGGGGAGGGGAGAGGACTCAGCTGTATAGATTGCCATAGAGCCCACCCTCCATAGCAGTTATTTTCTCCGGGGGGGGAGACGTCTGGTGTTCAGTTGTGATACCTGGTGATCTTCAGGCTCCACCTGGAGGTTGGCTACTCTAGGCATAGCACTTAGCACTTCAGAGCAGGGTCTTCAAGACCCAGGTTCTTGCTGTGGAAGTTGAATGGGTGACTTTGGGCCAGTCACAGACTTTCCGCCTAACCTACCTCACAGGGTTGTTGTGCAGATCAAAAGGGGGAGAGGAGAATGATGTAAGCTGCTTTGGTCTGCACTGCAGAGAAGGACTGTACTTTTCCTCCTGAGGAACCATTGCTGCCAACCTCCAGGTGAGGGCTGAAGATCACTCAGAATTAAAATTGCTTTCCAGAAGGCAGAGATCAGCTCCCCTGGAAAAAAAATAGCTGCTCTGCTTGTGTCCCCACTGTGGAGAAAGACTGTAGTTTTCCTAGGTAGAGGATGCAGGTCGGGGGGGGGGAATGGAAAGGTGAAGTCAGAGGGGCAGATAACAGTGTGTTGATGGTTGGCTGGGAAGGAGATAGGGTTGCCGACTCCAGGTTGGGAAATTTCTGGTGATTTGAGGGGTGGAACCTGAAGAGGGTGGAGTTCAAGGACGGGTGGGACCTCAGACAGGTACACCCTCCACCCTCCAAACTACCCTTTTCTTCCTGGGGGACCATTGCTGCCAATCTCCAGGGGAGGGTTGGAGACCACTCAGAATTAAAATTGCTCTCCAGATGGCAGAGATCAGTTCCCCTGGAGAAAATTGTAGGCTCTGTGTCAATACACCCTGCTGAGGTGCCCTCCCACAGCCAGTGTGACGTAGCAGCGCTTAAGAGCAGGGTCTTCCAGGTTATTCCTGTAAAAGCTGATTGGGTGATTTCAAACCACTCATAGACTTTCAGCCTTACCTACCTCACAGAGTTGTTGTGCAAATCAAAAGGAGGAGAGGAGAATGATGTGAGCTGCTATTGTCCCCACTGTGGAGAAAGACTATACTTATCCTAGGTACAGGCTGCAGGGAGGGGGAGGAGATGGAAACCTGAAATCAGAGGGTTAGATAATGGTACATTGATGGTTGGCTGTGAAGGAGATAGGGTTGCCACCTCCAGGTTGGGAAATTCCTGGAGATTTGAGGGGTGGAGCCTGGAGATGGTGCGGTTTGAGTAGGGGTGGGTCCTCAGACAGGTACAATGCCATAGACTCTACCCTCCAAACCAGCCATTTCCTCCTGGGGAACCATTGATGCCAATCTCCAGGGAAAGGCTGGATATCACTCACAATTACAACTGTTCTTCAGATGGCAAAGATCAGTTTCCCTGGAGAAAACGGTAAGCTTTGTGTCATTATACCCTGTTGAAGTCACCACAGCAAATTGATGCTGAGTGCCCAAGGCCAGGGCACCCGCCCAGAATCTCATTCTTGAGCTCATTGTATTTATTTCCACAACAGGTCTTATCCCTAGTTCTTAATAATTAGCAGGAGTAGGGTACAGAGACTGAACATCAAACTATCATTGGGCCAGTGTAAACGTGGGATGAGCAGATGCCCCCATTTAATTTCTTTCTTGTTCCATAATTTCTATGCCTTGAGTTCCATGCCTCCTGGATTCCAGTTTAACTAACATGTTTTCTACAATGAATTCCTGAACTGGAACATGCACTGTTTGCTATAGTTTATATTTCTTCCACCCACTCATGTAACTAAGGTAAAAAGGAGTTCGGTAGGGGTTAGGTTCTCTTGCTCGAAAGCCAGTCGAGTCCGACTCTAGGGTTGTGGTGTTCATCTCCGTTTCAAAGCCGAAGAGTCAGCGCTGTCCGAAGACGTTTCCGTGGTCATGTGGCCGGCATGACTAAACACCAAGGTGCACAGAACGTTGTTACCTTCCCACCAAAGTGGTACCTATTTATCTACTTGCAATTTCTTGCTTTTGAACTGCTAGGTTGGCAGGAGCTGGAACTAGAGACGGGAGCTCACTCCGTCATGCAGCAACTCAGGTCTCGAACTGCTGAACTACCGACCTTCCACAGCCTGCAGTTCAGTGTCCAAATGCAATTATCAACATGGAAAAAGATATTATCTGTCAACATAGAAGCAGTAGATGCATGCCAAATAAATAAATAAAATTATGTGAGTATATGCGTACAGAGGCATCAAGATTCTTTCTGTGTATTGGTAAAACACATGCATATGCACAATGCACACATGTACATTGGTAATGTACTGTGGAAAATACATATGAGTTTAAAAAAAAGACAGCTATCACAAAATGTGTACATACCATGTTCTGCACAAGATTCTGAAATCATTTATGAAACAATAACTCAGCCAACCCAGAAGTAAAATAGATAAAATAGGTAAAATAAACACTCTTCTTGCAGTGAGAGTGTCTGCCTACACGCTGAGAAACCTATAAAAAGAAATGAGTTTAAAAGAATTTAAAAGAGATGCAATCCAATAACAGGATGTAAGAAGAGATTAAAAAGCAGTTTAAAATCAAATAAAAATACACTCCGCTGGGCAGAGCACAACCAAAACACTACTTCCAGCCCAACCGGAACTGGAAATCCAAAACAATAACAGATTTCTGGTCCATGAGTTCCACTTCAGAAGGAAAACAACATCAGTTAGAATTCCAAAAGGAATCAACAGGGAAATAACTTCAGAAGGATCCCTATACATCCAGTACATCCAGCAGGTAAAGAACAGTGGGAAGGTATCCTTAAACAGATTACCAAGAAAAATCTGCATTCCTAACCATTAACATGCTAATGTGGGGTGGCTTTGGAGACCATAAAAACCATTTTTGATCCCCTAAGGTCCAAACAAGACATTATGCTTCCTAGGTGACCATCACAGCAGCTTGCAGACAGATTCGGATTCAGACCATGGCAGTTTAAGCCTCCCCCCACCCTATATTCCCTACCCAAAAGGGCCATATATGGGCCATTATTTGCCCCATTGCACGGTGCATGTATACTGATGGGCTACATGTGCACTCCCCAGCAGGGCAAATTGAGCTCCCACAGAGAACCTGCCATCTGACATGATGGTCATGTGGCATCTAGTTCAGAACTAAGAAACAGTATTATCCCAAGTCTCACTTATTCCACATAAGAAATATTATGATCAGAACTGCTAAAAATATGATAAATTGTCACATGTACAGTACAATACTCTTTTAATTGTATTTAAAATATTGAAGGCGAATCTGCAAGAAGAAATTGCTGCCCTGAAATAGAATACAATCTCATGCTTGGAAGAGTAACAAAATGTTCATAAGTTTTAAATGAAGACAAGACATGTTGATGTTCTCCCTCCCCATGGGCTTGTTTATAATATAAATAACTAGTAAGTTAATGTTTTCCTATAAGAAAAAAATTCTTTATGGGAACATTATCTATGTCAAAACCTCACAAGTGAGGTAGGTGGGATGTAATTGTTTCTGATTCACAGTGCAATCCTAACACTTTCCAGGGATTATGCTTCACTGAATAGTCCTGAATAGGATTCTGAATAGACCTGAATAGATCTGAGTGAAAGAGTACCAGCCACTGATAACTCTCCTTCTCATATCAGGAGGGAAACTTCCCTTTTCTTGCAGCAGATCACTCCTTCCTTCCTGTGTTGCTGAACTTGCCATACATCAGGTCATTCTCTTCACTTTTGCAAGAAAATCAAACCTTTTTGACCTTGTCCCTTCCTAACTTTACCTCAGTTCTTCTCCTTTCACAGAACCATCCCTTGGGCCATTCTTCCTTTCCCAGTCAAGGTACACATCCTTCAACAAAAGTGATTCTGCTATTTTCCTGCCCTCTTCTGCATTTTCTATCTAAAAAAAGAAGTATGACCAGAAAGATTTCTTCTTGTTGTTGTAATCCCAAAAGATGAGATATGCTGGCAAAGTACATATGGGCACACACACACAACACACAGCAGACACACAGAGATAGGCATCTTGATTAATTTTAATTAGCTTTACTTCTGTATTCAAACTATCAAAAATAAACATCACAGATTATTTCTTTATAATCAGAGTCTCAAAAGATTCCTCTCTGGCTGTTCAAACCAACAGATTGAAATGAGCTGGATGCTCCTTAGAAGCTGTTTCTGAACAGCCAGACTGTTAGTTTGACCTTTGTTGCAAGAGGTGCTATATGAAAACATCTAGAAACGGAGTACCTAGTGGTAATTTGTAAATAAAACCTGAAGGATTATTAATCTCTTTCTCTAAAAAGCACACAGTGTTTTATGTAGACAAGAAGTGAAATATGCTTTAATAAAAATGACCTAAGCGAATGTTTCTCCAGCTCAGGGTTGCTGTATATCAGACCCTTTGAAGAAAAATTCTGTCCTGTTTTGGAATACCAAGTACAATGCAGACACTACCTTTGTTCTGTTTTCAGCTGTCACGAGGGGAGACAACTTCTGCAGACAACAGCAGAAGCAGATAAATTATTAAGATTTTTTTTTGTAAAGGTGCCTACTGATGAAAAAACAGGAAGCAAAACAAACACAAAAATATAAAATCAAGTTAAACCCAGCTTCTGTAGAAGTTAGGACATCTTTTGAAAGCTTCTACTGGACTGAAATAAGTTAAGCCCTTGCTTGAATCACTTGTGCCTTGGCCATTTTTCTAGTAATCTCTTAAATAAATGACACAAACTTGTATAGCCAAACAACTGGCCTAAAATAGGATCAATACATTTCTCACCCCTTGGTCTTTCTTCATATACTACAAGTCAAAATCAGAGCAAGGGAATTATTTTGAATGTGATTATACTCCATGTATTGTAGGAATATGAGAAGTGGGTTTTGGGTACAACTATTGCCTCAAGGCACATCCCATGGCAGAGGAGTGTTGTATCAGAGAGGCATGCTTTGCACCAGTGGAATATGTCACCCTTAACTGAATTAAGTTGTAGGATATCACCACTCCATTAAGGAAAATGCATTCCACTGGAGAAAAGCAAATCCCACAAGGACTTCCAGCCTTAAGCTGGCAAACAGCTGGGAGAGTCATAGGGGCAAGACTTGTCCTAACAGCATCCTAAGACATCATGACATCACCTCTGGCTGCATAACTGAAAGTGACATCACCATGTCATGGACACTCTAGGTTTCACCCAAAACTCTGTGGTGGAAACCATAGAGATTACAAGTGAACCCTAGTGTGTCCCATAATGCAGTGACATCACTTCTAGTTACACATTTGGAAGTGACATCGTGGTGTTGCAGGATGCCATTTCTTCCCCATCCTCCCCCCCCCCCCATCGAGCAAGGGACTAATATCAAGGGCGGTGGAACTCTGGACTGTATCACTTCAGACTGTGGAGCGAGAATAAGGGCATTCATCTTTTTGAACATTTTCTCCCTCATGTTTTAGTTCGGAACATGACTTGCTTAATCTAGCCCATCATTTTCTTCCCTGATTGGTAGTGGATTTCAGGTATCAGCTGCTCCTGCTTCTGAGAGATGAACTTCGGATCCTTCCAAATACAAAGTATGCTTTATGGCTAAGTATCCCCCTGCCTTTAACCTTGAAAAACGTAAAAAACATATTGAAAACACAGACTCTGCTGTATGAGCTCTGCCCACAGATGATGTGTAAGTGCATGAAAAGTTGTACACATTAGATAAATACAAGTGGGGCCCTGTGAAACTCATGGAGGGGAATTCCATCGCCAGACTCAGAGTGGAGCTGTCATGCCTGCCCCCGATGTGGCCTCAGAAGCAGGGCTTGACAGCCAGGGACAGGAGGACTTGGCTCCTTTAACAGAAGAAACTGTAAGTCCTGAGGAGGATACCACTCAGCAAGAGCCACCTGAGGTCGATCAAGTACTGCCGAGCACAAGTGCATCACCACCAGACTCTCCTCCACCTGTCAACAGGCTCCGAGACCGAAGGCGTCAGGAGCTGAATGAGAGGCGAAAGGCTGCACGCCTGCGAGGTCGACGCTCGCTCAGCCCTGAGTTTTGACAGCAGCCTGGACATTGTTTCAAGGAGCTAATGAGATAATGAGCTAGCATGCTATTTCAGCAGACCTGTTGCCTTGAGCAAACCGTGCTGGCAATGTTGATGTCAGGACCAGACACTCTGTGTGACCTTGCTTCAGATCTTGCGGATTCTTCGGTTTCAACTCGGTTGGTGTTTTGGCTCTTGGTATGTTTTGACTGCGGCTGTGTTAAACTGTTTGGGACCTGTTTGAAAGGCTTTTCTGACTGAACTCTCGGCTGACCCCTGGACTGGCTCTCAGATCCGCTTTGCTAACTGTTGCTCACTGGACCTGACGGTGACAGGAGCCCCGGGTTGCCCGGCAGCTTTATGCGGCTCACCTGGAGCAGCTCTGAGTGAGCCAGCAGAGAGTTGCCCCTGGCCACTTTTGCACCAGGCCCAGTGTGACCCAGGAGCTTCACTGCTGCCAGCAACATACCAAGCTGGGCTGACAGGCTGCATGGCTGCTGCCAAACCCAGTGAGGCTTCTGGGCTGTGCTGCCACCACTTGTCCCAGTGTGGCTGTTTGGCACAGCTACTGCCACCTCTAGGCCCAGTGGTGGTGGTACAGTCTGGGAACCCCACTGAGCAAGGCAGCCATGCAGCCTGACTCTCAGGTTGCACCACTGCTAGCGGCGTGCCCCATGTGACTTCTGGGCTGTGCCGCTTCCAGACCCAGTGGGGCTCCCAGGCTGCACTACTGCAGCTGTTGGACCCAATGTGACTCCTGGCCTCCTTCAACTGCTGAAGGTAAGTGCACAGATTGCTTTTTTTAAGAAGAGAAGAAGAGAAGAGATTGGATTTATACCTCGCCCTTCACTACCCGAAAGAGTCTCAGAGTACCTTACAATCTTCTTTCCCTTCCCCTCCCCACAACAAATACCCTATGAGATAGGTGGGGCTGAGAGAGCTCTCTTGAGAACTGCTCATGAGAGAACAGCTCTGAAAGAACTTGTAACTGACCCAAAGTCACACCAGCAGCTGCATGTGGAAGAGTGGGGAATCAATCTGCGCCCCTAACCACTACACCAAATTGGCTGTCATACCAAACTGGCTGTTTAAACCTCCCAGTGTACTTTTTAAACATTTCTGATTTTTCTACACTCCTGGGGAGACTCCCAAGTGTGTAGAAAGATATGTTTAGCCTCCATGTGGCCTCAATCCATGAATTTAGATATCCATTGATCATGGCCACAGGTGGCTAATGGTATATGGACAGCATTTTCAAATGGCTCTGCCCTTTTACCTCTCTGCTTAGCTCTTGTGCATACAATCACCACCTTAATGGAGTTCAAATATATGACACATGAATAAGTGAAGCTGCCTTTATACTGAGACAATTTGTTTATTAAGTTTAGTATTGAGCCTGCTTGCGGGGAGGGTGGGGTATAAATCAAAATAATAAATAAAGTATTGTCTATTTAGACCAGAGCATGGAGAGCTCTCCAAGTGAATGGAGTATCTTTCCAACAGCTGCTAGGGAATCTCCATATTCAGAAGCAGTCTGTTTCAGGTATAAACATCAATTTCTCCCTTATACTTTCATCTGCCAATGCTAGGGATTGAACTTTGGACCTTCTGCATGCATATCAGATGCCCTACCACTGAGCCACGGCCTTGTCCTGAATTCCCAGTCTGGTAACATCCCCTGGGCCATCTGAATTATAATTATCCAGATTTCTAGCACCTTGTTCTGTGTCATATGTAGAACATCTTAAATAAATCCTAATCATTGATGTTCATCACAAATCTAAAACCCTGAGACTGCCTGGAGAGCAATGTTGCTTTAGAGACATTGCCCACAATCGCCCACAATCCAACACAGATTTAGGCATGCTTAAATCTGGCCTAGTTCCCTACTGGATTGCAGTCATTAGCTGCAAGCAGGATTAAAAACATCTATCAAGTTCTTGAAGAGGGCAAGAACAAATAAATGCAGCCCTTCATAAGAAGTTGCAAGGCCTTTAAATGGAGAGAGATCCAGTTACTGCTGCCTTCCCCACCCACCCCTTCCTAGTCAAGATAAATGATCTATTAAATCACAGAAATCCCAAGCCCTTCAGTTCCTGTTCACTGGGAGGATTGCATTATACTTGGTCAGCATCAGCAATTATCTGTAATGTGAGACAAAAATCTTTACTCTAGAAGCAAGCTCTAAAAGGTCAAAATATAATCCTGTCTTCAGAGGGTCTTTTTAGTGTATATTTGGCTGAGTGGAGAAAGCAGTCTAAATGCATTCATCTGCCAGGCCTGCACTTCACAACATGCTATCCTGTTGGCTTTATCAGAGCTGTAGGAAATGCAGTGATAGAACTCTTTAATACTAACAGGCTCTGCATTTGTGTTTACCACTATCCTTTATCTGAAAACCTCCATGTTTTGTAACCATCCTCTTTGTGTAACATTGAGAAACAAGAAAGTCAAAAATGGAACAGAGAGAAATGAAAGGTTGCTTCAACAAATCACCAGGAAATAAAAACCTTTCCTTTTTTCAGATGTAACAACAGTTCAGTTGGCCACTTGTCCTGAGATTTGGATCAAGACCACTGCTGCTACAGCTTCAGCTCAAGATCACACTTCAGTTGTTCTGTTGGGCAATACGATGGGGTTGCTAGTCTCCAGGTGGCGGCTGGCAATCTCCCAGAATTACAACTCCAGGTCAAAGATATCAGTTCCCCTAGAGAAAATGGCTACTTTGGAAGGTGGACGCTATGGCATTATACCCCACGGAGCGAGGTCTCTCCCCTCCCGAATGTCTCCCCTCCCCAGGCTTCACCCCCAAAATCTCCAAAAATTTCACAACCCAGAGCCGGCAACCATATAAGCACTCGTTGTTAGCCGCCCTGAGCCTTCGGGGAGGGCGGGATATAAATCCAAAAATAAAAAATAAATAAAATAAATAAATAAAACAACATAGTAACACAACTCATCTCCATCAAGTCATTCTGCGGCTGCAGAATCAAGCTGAACATAGCAAACATGATGGCTTGAAGGGTCCACAACTGGGGGGTAAAGGAAATGGTTCGTCAGTTTGCCTCACTGAAACTCTGACAGGACTTTGAACACTCACTCATCTTCTTTGAGTAAAGGATGCTTCTACCAATCTTAAAAGTTCACTTAAACCCTATCTGCCTTAAAGATAGCAGCTAGACAAAACCACTGTGTCATAATAGGTGATTTTAACTACCCACACATTGATTGGGTCAATATGTGTTCTAGTCAGGAAAAAGAGATTGAGTTTCTAGACACTCTAAATGACTGTGCTATGGAGCAGATGGTCACGAAACCTACCAGGGGAGAGGCGATCCTTGATTTGGTCCTAAGTATCACTCAAGACCTGGTGAGAGATGTAAAAGTGATTGCACCACTTGGCAACAGTGATCATAATGTTGTTGAGTTCAACATTTGTACAAATAGAGAATTGGCCAAAAAGACTCACACAACCACTTTTAACTTTAAAAGGGGTAATTTCTCTGATATGAGGGGACACGTGGGGAGGAAACTGAAAGGAAAAGTAGAAAGGGTCAAAACAATTGGGGAAGCTTGGAAACTATTTAAAACTACGATCCTAGAAGCTCAAAAAATATATATTCCGCAGGTTAGGAAAGGCACAAACAGGTATTTAAAAAAGCCTGCATGGTTAACAAACAGAGTAATGGAAGCTGTAAAAAGTAAAAAGAATTCCTTTAAGCAGTGGAAAGCTAGTCACAGTGAGGCTGATAAAACGGAACACAGGCTATGGCAAATAAAATGCAAGTCTGAGGTCAGGCAGGCAAAAAGGGAATATGAGGAGCATATAGCAAAAAACGTAAAAACCAACAATAAAACTTTCTTCAAATACATTAGAAACAGGAAACCAGCCAGGGAGGCAGTGGGGCCCTTGGACGACCAAGGGGTAAAAGGAGTATTGAAGGATGATAGGGAAATGGCTGAGAAGCTAAACGCATTTTTTGCCTCCGTCTTCACTGTGGAAGATGAGAAGTGCTTGCCCACTCCAGAACCACTGATTTCAGGAGGGGTGTTGAAAGACCTGAGTCAGATTGAGGTGACGAGAGAGGAGGTCCTAAAACTGATAGACAACTTAAAAACTGAAAAATCACCAGGCCCAGATGGCATACATCCGAGAGTTCTGAAAGAACTCAAATGTGAACTTGTAGATCTCCTGACAAAGATATGTAATCTTTCCTTAAAATCTGCCTCCATTCCTGAGGATTGGAAGGTAGCTAATGTCACTCCCATCTTTAAAAAGGGTTCCAGAGGAGATCCGGGAAATTACAGGCCAGTCAGTCTGACGTCGATACCGGGTAAATTGGTGGAAACCATTATTAAGGAAAGAATTAGTAGGCACATAGATGAACAAAACCTATTGAGGCAGACTCAGCACGGTTTCTGTAAGGGAAGATCTTGTCTCACTAACCTGTTAGTGTTCTTTGAGGGGGTGAACAAACATGTGGACAAGGGGGATCCAATAGATATTGTTTACCTTGACTTCCAGAAAGCTTTTGATAAAGTTCCTCATCAAAGGCTCCTAAGTAAGCTCAAAAATCATGGGATAGAAGGACAAGTCCTTTTATGGATCAAAAACTGGCTAATTAATAGAAAACAGAGAGTGAGTATAAATGGGCAATTTTCTCAGTGGAGGGTGGTAAGCAGTGGGGTACCGCAGGGATCAGTACTTGGTCCACTGCTTTTTAACTTGTTCATTAATGATTTGGAGATGGGAGTAAGCAGTGAAGTGGCTAAATTTGCGGATGATACAAAGTTGTTCAGGGTGGTGAAAACCAGTGAGGATTGTGAGGCACTCCAAGGGGATCTGTCAAGGATGGGCGAGTGGGTGTCAACATGGCAAATGGGGTTCAATGTGGCCAAGTGCAAGGTGATGCACATTGGAGCCAAAAATCCTAAATATAAATACACATTGATGGGGTCTGAACTGGCAGAGACTGAGCAAGAGAGAGATCTTGGAGTTGTAGTGGATAACTCACTGAAAATGTCGAGACAGTGTGTGACTGCAATAAAGAAGGCCAATGCTATGCTGGGGATTATTAGGAAGGGTATTGAAAACAGATCAGCCAATATCATAATGCCCCTATATAAATCAATGGTGAGACCTCATTTGGACTACTGTGTGCAGTTCTGGTCACCACACCTTAAAAAGGATATTATAGCTTAGGAAAAAGTGCAGATAAGGGCAACTCGAATGATAAAAGGGTTGAAACACTTTCCCTATGAGGAAAGGTTAAAGCGCTTAGGGCTCTTTAGCTTGGAGAAACGACGACTGAGGGGTGACATGATCGAGGTTTATAAGATTATGCATGGGAAAGAGCAGGTAGAGAAAGAGGTACTTTTCTCCCTTTCTCACAATACAAGAACTCGCGGGCACTCCATGAAACTACAGAGCGGTCGGGTTAGAACGGATAAAAGGAAGTACTTCTTCACCCAAAGAGTGATTAACACATGGAATTCACTGCCACAGGAAGTGGTGGCGGCTATAAGCATGGACGGCTTCAAAAGGGAATTAGATAAGCATATGGAGCAGAGGTCCACAAGGTATAGATAGGGGCTCTGGGGCAAGTGATGCTCTGTCTTCTTGGTGCTTGGGGGGGTCAACAATGGGAGGGCTTCTAATGTCCTGGCCCCACTGCTGGACCTCCTGATGGCACTGGTATTTCTGGCCACTGTGTGACACAGAGTGTTGGACTGGATGGGCCTTTGGCCTGATCCAACATTGGCGTCTCTTATGTTCTTATGTTCTTATGTTCTCAATCCCATGAAGCTTTCACAGGGGGCATGGACGCACAGCCTCATCACAGCGGTAGCAGCGGCAAGTGGTGTGGGAGAGGGAAGTCCCAATGTCAACACGCCCCAACTTTGCATTGGCTCTCTCCCACCATTGCAGCAGCTACCTCACCACTCAGCTGGGAAAAGACAAATATGCTGTATAAAGGGCCAAAATTGGGAGGAGAAAATGAGGCACTTAGTTCCACCTCCCTCTCTCCCCACAATGGCTTTAGGTGCTCACCTGCAGCCAGCCCACAGTTCAACCTTTGAATCTGGTTCAGAGGTAAAAGACCGGGGAGGACCCACATTGTGATTCTCACAGTAAGCACAGTGCTATATATTTGTTCTGTTTATTTTATTGAGATATTTATGCTCCACTTTTCTCCCCTATGGGGACCCAAAGCAGCTTACAGCAGCATTCTTCCCTCCCCGATTTTATGCTCCTAACAGCCCTGGGAGGTAGGTTATGTTGAGGGAGAGTAGTTAATTAATTAACTATTGGATGGCATTGTGTGGAGAATAGCTAGGAGATCAGACGATTGTCTGGCAGCCACAAGTTCTAGCTCTTAGCGTTATGCTAGTGGTGAGCTAGACTTGGTTTTAGGGGCTGAGAGAGCTCTGAGAAAGCTGTGACTGGCCCAAGGTCACCCAGCTCGCTTCATGCAGAGGAGTGGGGAATCAAACCCAGTTCTCCAGATTAGAGTCCGTCGCTCTTAACCACTATACCACACTGGCTCTCTGAAGGAGAGTGACTAGCCCAAGATTACCCAAGGAGCTTCAAGGCTGAGCGGGGATTGGAACCTGGGTCCCAGATCCAAGTCTAAACACTATACACACGTGGTTCTCATTCAGAGGCTTTCTGTATTCTGCTCGGGGAAAAATTCTCATTCAGGAGCAGCCACAGCCAAGAACAGTAAACGTATTTGTTCCATTCCGTGAACATACACTTATGTTGGACAAGTATACGTGGCCAAATAGAAAAGGGGTGAGCATGTGTGTAATAAAGATAGAATAATGTTGTGCATACACCAAAGACATATTGTTAGTTTTGTGATTCAGTGTATGTTAGAATGGAGCCTTGTCTCAGTCTCTTCGTTCAGTGGTGATTCACAGCACAGTCCTATGCCGTTACTCCTGTCTAAGCCCATTGATTTCAGCCCTCTCGAGTATAACTGCTTATTGCCAGACCTGCACCGGTGTGATCATTCTCTTGAATTTGTCAGCAGTTGTTCCCAGTCTTTAGTAAAAGCCAGACCCCTCCTCAGATGTAGGAGACAGGAGAATGGTTACAGCACAAGGGGTAGTCTCAGAGGACTGATACTCACGCAGTCTTTCTAGACTGCTTTTCCAGCATCTTTGGCTCAGAGCTGACATACTTGGTGGGAGCAGGGCTTTTTTTGTAGAAAAAGCCCAGCAGGAACCCATTAGCATAATTGGCCACACCCAACAGCAGAAACGTATTATCTTATTAGGCCACACCCTTGACAGCACAGGTCATTAGCATATGAGGCCACACCCCTGTGTTACCAGAAGTGTGCTCATCCAGCCACACCCACCTTTTGCTTCTTATTCTGTTTACCTTGTTTGTTGTCAAAACCCAGGGCTTTTTTTGTAGCAGGAACTCCTTTGCATGTTAGGCCACACACCCCTAATGTAGCCAGTCCTAATGACTTTCTGCTGTTGGGTGTGGCCTATTATGCTAATGAGTTCCTGCTGGGTGTGGCCAACCCAGGAGCCAGCCAGAACTCCGTTCCTGTGCGTTCCTGCCCAAAAATAGCCCTGGGTGGGAGTATGGAAAGCTTGCCAAGCAGGCACATCCTCTCTTATCAAAGCATTCACTATGGATAGGGTCTGGGATGGTTAGTAACTACCACCAAAGAAGAAATTGGAGCTCTAAATTCTATTTTTATTCTCTTTTGGAATCTGCTATTTGACAGGGACGATAT
>NW_015177014.1:412458-423374 GCF_001447785.1 Gekko japonicus | reverse complement strand
GCTTCTGCTGCGGTCTGTGAAAAACTCCTGACAAATGGAAAGAAGGTTAAGGATGAAACCATGTTTATGGTATTCATTAAAAAAATAATCCTCAAGAAGCAGATAAGGGAAAGGAAGGCAATGGAATAAAAGGGGATGCAGAAAGCACTATACTCCGTTTAACAGATCGAAGGCAAGGGAAAGCCAGTGCGGTATAGCATATTGTGTGGCCATCTTAAAGACCCCAGGTTCAAATATGAGTTTAGCCACGAATCTCCTGGGGTGATGTGCCAGTCACTATCTCTTAGCACACCCTACCTCACAGAGTTTTGTTGTGGCAATAAAATGGTGGGGGAGACAGATATACTGTGTTTGTTTCCTGAGCAATGGGATAATAATGTAATAAACAAGGGGTACAGGCGGGATGGAATTCTAAAAATTTCTGTTCTTTATCCTTTATGTCTCTCAAGTTCTGCCAGAGGCAGGTAGAAGATGCCAGAATCTAATGGCTACGCAAGCAGACCTTCAGGTAGTGAACATATTACATCCCCTGTCCTAAACAATTTCCCTAACAAGTGCATCCACTCAGAAATGCTGCATTGATTATAAAGCACATCAGCGAGCATTTGTTAAGTAAATAAATCTCGTGCCATGCCGTACTGATCCAAATCCAAATGGAAATGTTGCTAGCATTGCACTTTTTAATATAACATTAAAACCTAAAGAAGGCTTGACACTGAAATCGTATCACTTTGTCAGCCTCCTGCCTTTCCACCGTCACCTTCACCACGACATTACTCATTTGTGCCATCCATATTAACAAGCTCAGAACTTATGGACAAATAAATAATGTATACTATTTACAAGAGACAGTTTGAACATTGAATGGAAAATATTTAAAACTGAGAAATAATTTATGCTGTCCTATAAGCATTGCTACAGAACGAATTAGAAGCAACATACCTTATTTTTTAAATAATCATAACATACATTTTATACAGTTGGCAGATCTGTCAGATCAGAAGATGACCCACTATAAATCCTATGTTGAGAACATCTCTAATCATGCCCTTACATACTGATACAAGGGACCAGGGTTGCTTCTTCTTCTTTTTTTGTTCCACATAGTCAGATCTGTTTAAGGGACTTCATCATGGATGGATCATATGGGAACCATGCCAGGGAAGTTAAACAATGAAAATATTATTACTCACTGACAAAGCTGCTTCTCTTCATCGTCTGTGACCTTGCCAATGTCCCAGGGAAGGCAGAGGGTCTGCTGAATTTCTTCTTCAATAAAGTCCCTCTCCATGATTTCCCAAAAGAAATTACCCAATCTTTTTTTTCTTCATCAGGTCAACAAAAGACAGCCTCTTTCCTGGGATTTTTCAGAAGGGTGTTGGGCAAGAGTTCTTCACAAGCGAAATGAGACAGCAACAGAAATAGCTAAGGGAATGACGAGAGTAGGACCTCGACACAGAGACTGGGAAAACAGAGGCAATAAGTGCTTGGAGGCCAATCATATTTCATTATTCTGCTGGTTAGAAACCAGATATGTTTAAGAGGTCATGTACTTAGAGTGCATTACAAAAGCATTGCCTGTGATAGCAACCACAAGAGGTCCCCCACCCTTTACAAGAATCTGGACTCAAGCTGATGCATGGATCTAACAGTCGGTCTTACAGACTTCCATCAAAATGTCGGGGACAGTGTCAAAATGTTGAGCTGCCTGAAAGATTTTTTAAACCACAAAGGATAGTGTTTTCTTTGGGTGGGGGATCATTGAGCAAAGCTTAGCATTTCTGTACTTCCTGCAGCGTCCTTGAAATGTCTATGGCAACACTACAATCATGGGTTGGTATGGAATACCTTTACCAGATAAAGAAATTCTCTTTTCTGAGGCAGGCCAATTTATCACAGGGATAAAGAAAGAGCATGTATATTTCATTTCAAGAGGGTCCTTTCTAGAAAAGCATTATCAGAGGACAACTCTGCAGATAATTAAGATATACTTTCAAAAGTGCATCACTATCATACTACTTCTAAACATAGACAGTTCTGGTACCTCAAATAATGTTAAAAAGAAATTGTCTCACAGCTGTTTCTATATTAATAATTATGATTATGTATTATGATTACTAGCCTAGGTCTCTTAAAAACCCAAGATGTTGTAAAATATAAAAGCATATAATTAAAAAGAACATGAAGTAAAAACAATGGAATAGAAAGGAGAAGGGGAAGAGCATATGTAAATACAGCGGTCATTTCCTGCAGGAGCGCACAGGAGCGGAGCTCTGGCAGTAAAGAGCCCAGGGACCAGGCACATGCATCAAGCCCCACCCCCTGCTCCCAGCAGCCCTCAGTCAGATCAAGAAGCAGCCAGGTAAGTTGCAGAACTCCCACCGCCCCCCCTGGTCCAAAACAGTCCAGTGGCACCTTTAAGACCAAGTTTTACTTAGGTAGAAGAGAAGAGATTGGATTTATACCCCGCCCTTCACTTGGAGTCTCAGAGCGGCTTACAAACTCCTTTCCCTTCCCCTCCCCACAACAGACACCCTGCGAGGTGGGTGGGGCTGAGAGAACTCTGACACAAACTGCTCTTTCAGGTACAGCTGTGCCAGAGCTTGTGACTGACCCAAGGTCACATCAGCAGGTGCAAGTGGAGGAGTGGGGAATCAAACCCAGTTCTCCCAGATTAGAGTCTGCACACTTAACCACTACACCAAACTGGCTCTCCCTCCTCTGTGAGGAGGTACAAGCTCTCCCTCCTCTGTGAGGACAGATCTGCACATTCCCCCCCCCCAATAGCTAGCAATCCAAAACAGTCCAGTGGAGCCTGAGCGGTGGGTGTTGCCTTCTGACACACTTCTGGTGATGTCAGGGGGTGTGGCATATGGAAATATGTTATGCTAATGAGTTATGCTAATGAGCTCCTGCACCTCTTTTTCTATGAAATTACCCCTGTGTAAATATTAATACGTTTGCCAATCAAAACATCTAAAATATTTATTTAAAATATCCATAGAATGTTTCTCAACCCATGTTTACAAAAAAATTAAACACAAGATAGTTCCATAATAATTCAACAATAAACAGCTATGAGCAGCAGCAGTGAACAAATTAATGTATTAACATCGTAGCCTAAGCAAAGTTATGTCCCTTAGAGTTCTTCTGAATCCAGACAAGACAGAGGTAATGCTGGTTGGGAAGGCTGATATTCTAGATGGACTGTTGTAGATGGAGTGAAGTTCGCTTTTTCAGATCAGGTTAAGGCTACTGTTGGGTGTTAGCCACCAGGAACATATGTTGTCCATTCTGAAACAACTACATTGGCTGCCAATCTGTTTCTGAAATCTGGAACAATCTGTTTCTGAGTTCAATTCAAGGTGCTGGTTATGACCTTTAAAGCCTTTCATGACCTGGGACCCACATATTTGAAGGACCTTCTCCTTCCATATGTCCCTGTGCACCAATTATGGTCATCAGGCAGCCATCTGTTGGCTATCCCACCACTTAGGGAAGAATGTTGCATAGGCAAGTCAACACAACGAAAAAGGCCTTGTTTCTTGGCCAGCCACCTTGCCTCGAAAAAAGAGGTCCTTCAGTTGTGACATGAAGTACATTTAACTAAGTCCTAACATCGATTTGAAAAAATTTATGTATTATGACCTTCAGGGATAAACTTCCCTGGTGTCTGAAATGGCTTTTGGAGAGAGGGGACAGCTAGGAATTCCTGAGACCATCAATACTTTCCATTAATAGGTCAGAGGATTCAACCTAATGGAAGTACCATACACAATTCATGTTTCATGTCAATATTGTTAAAGGCAAAACCAGTGTATAAAGTCTTCCAAAAATAAATATATAAAATTAAAAACCCTCTGCATTGTATTTTATATGTACTTCTTGACAAAGAGAAACAAGTGTTTTTTGACGCAAAGAGTAGGTTTGTGTTGGGTAATATAAATCTGAAGCCAAACAAACAGCTCAGTTTGCAAAATCTGTATAGTAATGCAGAGTCAAAATATAGAACTGTTATCTCATAGGTAAAGGAAAATATCCTTGTCAACCTCAAGGATTAACCTTGGATACTGTCCAGCCAAAGTTAATCACTTCTAAGTCTTACTAAATTCAATTAGAGAATTTAGCCTGTGCTTAAATCTTCCTGTTGGAAGCAATGGATCTTAAAGAGCTTAACCCTCCCTAGGTTCTCATTGGTTCTACACGTTTCCTCCCAAAGCTTAAAAGAAGCAATTCCAAAATTATTATTTTTCCTGATGAGCTTCCAAATGTAAGAAAATGTATTGCATTGTCCCCTTGCCAAACAGAAGTGTTTGCGATAACCACACTCACATATCTAAAGTGCATTCACCATACCAAGCTGAAAATGGGGTGGGGTTATAAAGGTAAAGGCAATGACTTTCTGGGAAATCACAAAATGTCAAGCATCCCTTAAAAAGAAAGTTATTTTTAGCTATCTAGTACATTTTTATCCACCTTTCTTCTAAGGAAATCAGAGCTGTGTACATGGTTTTCCTTCCTCATTTTATTCTCACGACTACCCTGTAAAGTACAGCCCTGTTCAGAAGTTACAGAGTGCACATGTACAATCTGTGCACGGTGCACATTTGATTTCTTAAATATATGTGTTGAATAATTTCTCAGGTACACTTAACACATGTCCAGCTGAACATGCGATACAAACCCTACATTTATTCAGGCTCTGGCTCCTGATTTCAATTGCAATATGCATTGGCTCCTTCTTATCAACATATGTACACACATATATGCAAGATGCACATGCATTCATTATAACATGTGAACAAGGCTTGGATTATACCAACAGAATGTCTGGCCCAAAGTCACCCTGTGAGTTTTAAGCAAACCAGGGAACTGAACCCAGGTCTATTGGATCCTAGCCCAGCACATTAGCCACTACAGAATGCATTTAAAATAGACCTGTAGCCATCCAGAAAGCTGGTTGACACGATCACCCCTGGTCTTCCTAGGAATACCATACCATTTGCACTGTTCATTCAATTTCTGTGCCTTTGCCAACAAAAGATGGAGATAAGTGATGTGGCAATAAGATAGTGAGTAGTGGGAAGGAACTAGGGGGTGCGCGGGGGGGGGGTCAGGTTTTTTCAGATTTGGGTATAATAAAGCCAATTTTTTCAGTATTCCCAAATACCAATACCAATATTGTATTGGTACCCAAAAATATTCAGTATTATTGAAAATTTTCAGCTCAATTATATCCCATGGGGCCATTGTAGTCAATGGCAAAAACCTTCTAACAAGTATTCAGGAGGCTGGGAAAAGGGGGTTTGAGGTAGATGCACCCAATTTGTACTGTAGGTGCTGGAGCCTCTCCCCAAAAGAACCCCCAAGTTTGGAAAAGATTGGAGCAGGGGCTCCAATTCTAGGGGCATTCAAAGGGGGTGCCCCCAATCCTCCATTGTTTCCTATGGAAGGGGATGGGGAAAAGGCAGGCAGCAGTGTCTCCCCGAGAGTCTCTCCACACTAGAGAGTAAGTGAGGTGTGGTGGTGAGAGGGGGCATGCTTGCCAGGTCAGCAGCAGAACCAGTGGAGTGTGCCCCCCAGAACCAGTGCCACTGTGGCAGTCAGTGCTCAAACCCAACAGGACTCAGGTCAAATCTGAGAATCTCTGCAGTATAAGATGAAGGGGCATGTTTGCCAGGCCAGCAGCAGAACCAGTGCAATGTTCCCACCAGAACCAGTGCCACTGTGGCAGTCAGTGTCCAAACCCAACAGGACTCAGGTAACAACTGAGGATATCTGGGGGCACGTTTGCTACGCCAGCAGCCGAACCAATGCATAAGAACATAAGAACATAAGAGACACCAATGTTGGATCAGGCCAAAGGCCCATCCAGTCCAACACTCTGTGTCACACAGTGGCCAGAAATACCAGTGCCATCAGGAGGTCCAGCAGTGGGGCCAGGACATTAGAAGCCCTCCCACTGTTGACCCCCCCCCCAAGCACCAAGAAGACAGAGCATCACTTGCCCCAGAGCCCCTAGCTATACCTTGTGGCTAATAGCCACTGATGGACCTCTGCTCCATATGCTTATCTAATTCCCTTTTGAAGCCGTCCATGCTTGTAGCACCCACCACTTCCTGTGGCAGTGAATTCCATGTGTTAATCACTCTTTGGGTGAAGAAGTACTTCCTTTTATCCGTTCTAACCCGACCGCTCTGCAGTTTCATGGAGTGCCCACGAGTTCTTGTATTGTGAGAAAGGGAGAAAAGTACCTCTTTCTTTACCTGCTCTTTCCCATGCATAATCTTATAAACCTCGATCATGTCACCCCTCAGTCGTCTTTTCTCCAAGCTAAAGAGCCCTAAGCGCTTTAACCTTTCCTCATAGGGAAAGTGTTCCAACCCTTTTATCATTCGAGTTGCCCTTTTCTGCACTTTTTCCAAAGCTATAATATCCTTTTTAAGGTGTGGTGCCCAGAACTGCACACAGTATTCCAAATGAGGTCTCACCATTGATTTATATAGGGGCATTATTATATTGGCTGATCTGTTTTCAATACCCTTCCTAATAATCCCCAGCATAGCATTGGCCTTCTTTATTGCAGTCACACACTGTCTCGACATTTTCAGTGAGTTATCCACTACAACTCCAAGATCTCTCTCTTGCTCAGTCTCTGCCAGTTCAGACCCCATCAATGTGTATTTATATTTAGGATTTTTGGCTCCAATGTGCATCACCTTGCACTTGGCCACATTGAACCCCATTTGCCATGTTGACGCCCACTCGCCCATCCTTGACAGATCCCCTTGGAGTGCCTCACAATCCTCACTGGTTTTCACCACCCTGAACAACTTTGTATCATCCGCAAATTTAGCCACTTCACTGCTTACTCCCATCTCCAAATCATTAATGAACAAGTTAAAAAGCAGTGGACCAAGTACTGATCCCTGCGGTACCCCACTGCTTACCACCCTCCACTGAGAAAATTGCCCACCTACACTCACTCTCTGTTTTCTATGAACTAGCCAGTTTTTGATCCATAAAAGGACTTGTCCTTCTATCCCATGATTTTTGAGCTTACTTAGGAGCCTTTGATGAGGAACTTTATCAAAAGCTTTCTGGAAGTCAAGGTAAATAATATCTATTGGATCCCCCTTGTCCACATGTTTGTTCACCCCCTCAAAGAACACTAACAGGTTAGTGAGACAAGATCTTCCCTTACAGAAACCGTGCTGAGTCTGCCTCAATAGGTTTTGTTCATCTATGTGCCTACTAATTCTTTCCTTAATAATGGTTTCCACCAATTTACCCGGTATCGACGTCAGACTGACTGGCCTGTAATTTCCCGGATCTCCTCTGGAACCCTTTTTAAAGATGGGAGTGACATTAGCTACCTTCCAATCCTCAGGAATGGAGGCAGATTTTAAGGAAAGATTACATATCTTTGTCAGGAGATCTACAAGTTCACATTTGAGTTCTTTCAGAACTCTCGGATGTATGCCATCTGGGCCTGGTGATTTTTCAGTTTTTAAGTTGTCTATCAGTTTTAGGACCTCCTCTCTCGTCACCTCAATCTGACTCAGGTCTTTCAACACCCCTCCTGAAATCAGCGGTTCTAGAGTGGGCAAGCACTTCTCATCTTCTACAGTGAAGACAGAGGCAAAAAATGCATTTAGCTTCTCAGCCATTCCCCTATCATCCTTCAGTACTCCTTTTACCCCTTGGTCATCCAAGGGTCCCACTGCCTCCCTGGCTGGTTTCCTGCTTCTAATGTATTTGAAGAAAGTTTTATTGTTGGTTTTACGTTTACGTTTTTTGCTATATGCTCCTCATGTTCCCTTTTTGCCTGCCTGACCTCAGACTTGCATTTTATTTGCCATAGCCTGTGTTCCGTTTTATCAGCCTCACTGTGACTAGCTTTCCACTGCTTAAAGGAATTCTTTTTACTTTTTACAGCTTCCATTACTTTGTTTGTTAACCATGCAGGCTTTTTCCTATACCTGTTTGTGCCTTTCCTAACCTGCGGAATATAATTTTTTTGAGCTTCTAGGATCGTAGTTTTAAATAGTTTCCAAGCTTCCCCAATGGTTTTGACCCTTTCTACTTTTTCTTTCAGTTTCCTCCCCACATGTCCTCTCATATCAGAGAAGTTACCCCTTTTAAAGTTAAAAGTGGTTGTGTCAGTCTTTTTGGCCGATTCCCTATTTATACAAATGTTGAACTCAACAACATTATGATCACTGTTGCCAAGTGGTGCAATCACTTTTACATCTCTCACCTGGTCTTGAGTGTTACTTAGGACCAAATCAAGATCGCCTCTCCCCTGGTAGGTTCCATGACCATCTGCTCCAAAGTGGGGATCATCTGTCAGCTGGAAGTGCTTCCAGACTTCAGAGGTGAAGGGGCACCCATGCTGACCAGCAGCCATGGGCACCCCTGCAGCCACCTTCTGTGAGGAGCTCTGGTCAGACACACCATGTCTTCGGGGGGTCAGGGATGGCTGAGCAGGGGGAAGGGGTTGAGATGGCAGGTCCTTGGGGTGCACCTCCATCTCTTCCTCTTCCACCTCTCAGCCTCTTCTCCTGTCCCTCAGAAGGCCTGCTGGAGCCTAGAGAAACCAGACCAGTGGGCTGGTCAGCCAGCTCCTCCTCCAGTGCCTCTATAGCCCTCTTAGTCTGTGGAGTGACCTCTGGAGACAGAGAACTGTCCCCAAAGCTTGACCCCAAAGACAGCTCTTGCTGCCCCTCCTCCTGCCGCTGAGCCTCAGCAGCAACAGCTTGAGGAGGGACTGCCTGAGCAGCAGACCCCTGCCTAGTGCTAGCACCTGCAGATACCTCTGCTGGGGCCACTCCAGAAGTATTCGTCTTAGGGAAGAGGACCACTCATGGCCTCTTCATTGCACCACTCCAGCCAGAGGTCGGAGAGGTGCCAGATGGCTCTGGAGCTGTCCTGTGTCCTGTGCAGAGGTGGGGGGGGGGACCACGGCCCTCCCCTCCACCCCTGTAGTCTTCTCCTTAGCCTTGCCCCCAGGACTCCTCTGCATTCCCTTCCTGAGGCTCATGTTGCCCCGGGCCAAACTCAGCCTAACTTGTGGAGAGGGGATTAGGCACCTAACTTATCTGCACTGCCACCTGACCCTAAAACAGCCTCACACCTTTTTATAAATCCTCCCACCCAAAAACTAGGTTTTTGTTTCTTTCAGTAGAGCCTAACCTAGCCTTGCTTCAGTTTAGGTTTTCTTTTTTTCTTGGTTTGTTTGTTAGAACTAGTGGTGAATTCCTTCATTGACCCTGAGAGTCCCTAGAGGCCTACCCCCCCCACACACCAGCCTCAGGCCCCAAGCCCACCAACCCACAACAAAATAAGAAAAGTTTTTAAAAAGTGGCCCTAATATAAGTCAAACCAGTTATGTCTTCTTCTCTTCAGTCTTCTGTTGTCCAGCAGGCAGGATGGATGGATCTTGATCCGAAGTAGTCCAAGTCAGGCTCAGAGCAGTGGCTGAAGCAGAAGCCAGCCACACAATCTCCAACCCAGGCTCTCTCTCTCAGCAGCAGGAACAAGAATGGAGTCAGCCAGCCAGAGATCCCTGTTTTTATGCTCTCTGGGCATACACAGAAGGATTTCACTGAGTCCTGACCTCTTACTTGTGGGTTCAAGGAGGGTATGGGGGGGAGGCACTGGAAGGAATGATCACACACAGCCCGCCTGCTGAGGGGTTGGCCCTGGAGTGGCAGGATACCGGGACATATGCTGGTGCTGGCCTCTGCATGGTCCCTCTGCCACCTGGGGTGGAAGCCAGCTGGCAGCCCCCACCTGGGCTGAGTGTCCCCAAAAATGGTCCCCCAAGGATGGAAGAAGGTGGCCAGGTCTGACCAGTCCCCCCCCCCAGTCCCCAAAAATGGAGAAGGCACATGTGCAGGCATGCCTCCCCCCCCCCAAGGGATCAATCCCAATGCCCAAATGCCACACTGTGACAATAGAGAGAGTAAAGAACATCATACAGCAACTGGTACAAACTACAACTACATCAACTAGCAGGAATATGAGGGAGGAGGGAGGGCAAGCCCCGTCCCTCTGGCCGCATCCCAGATAACATCCTGCAGCTCGAATGGCAAACCTCCCCTGACTCTGCCCATGCCCCGCCCCATCTTGGGGACTGCTCAGACCTGGCCACCTTCTTCCATCCTCCCCCTGCCTCCCATCTGGCAATCAGCAGTGGAGGCAAGTGTCAGCCTTGCTTTTGAGTAAGCATAGGAGGATCTTTCCTGTAAGGATGGGCATTGTTGGATTGTTGGATCGAGTATAAAGCACTATATTAAATGTTATGCAGAACCATTGTTTTTATGCTGCTTTCAGCGGTTCATGGTAAAGGAATCTTTCAGCTCTGTAAAAGGTTCTTAGTGTTGAAATACTTGTACTGAACTTGACAATCAGTGGTACTATTGTTATAACTGCTAACAGTTCCGCATACTGAACAGGTACTCTAGATGTTATCTATATATCTAATTCTGAACATGCCCCCTCCGTGCGAATATCTAAATCAGCACATGAGGGGCACTTGGGGGGCAGGGAGGTTTTCCTGCACATTTGGGGCAATCCCAATATGTGCAGAAAAATCAGAAAACTTGGAAAAAATTGTGGGGATATTTAAATCCCCCCAAAAGTAAAAGAGTGTTCCCTGCGCAGGCGCAGGAAACACTCTGAGAATGGCTTTGCCGCCGCCGCCAGGGAGGGGGAGGGAGAGGGGAAGGGGGCGGGAGAAGGCTTGGGTGGCCAGCGGCTGTAAGCCGCTCAGCCAAGCCCCGGCCGTGCTCCCCGGACCCCCGGTCCCCACCACCGCTGCCCCATCCCCCTGGCTCTGTCGTCTCTCGCCTCTCTTGGCACATTGAAGAAAAGGCACTGCTGCCCGGATGGACTGTACTCGCGAACTGCTC
>NW_015177014.1:236037-412196 GCF_001447785.1 Gekko japonicus | reverse complement strand
GGTGTTCCCTTTCGCGTTCGATTTTGAAGCGGGAGGGGAGAAGGAGAGTGCGGCGGAGTGTGCGGGAGGGGGGATCGAGTCCCAAGCTCAGCCGGGCTGGGAGAGGGGGGGTAACTCGGTAGTAAGCATGGAAGACACCTGGAAGGATCGGGCCGCCTTGCATGGGTGGGTGGAAGATAGCTGGGGAGGCTGTGCTCTTGCCGTGAACCCCACCACCCTTTAATCCTGCAATCGGGAAAGAAGAATTTGCAGGGGGGGGGAGAAGAGGAGGAAAGATTCCCTCTTCCTGCATTGCATTTCGACCCCCCATGGATCTTCCCTCCCGCCGCTGCTTAAAAATCACCCAGCCCCAGAGGGAGAAGACGGGAGGATGAAGAAAAGGTTTAACCAGGGGGAGGGGGGATAAGAACTAGGGGAGAAATGCAGACAAGAAAGCTACAAACCCCATCCTTTCCATGTTTACATTTCTCACTAGCCACGCTTGCCCTCCTCCCTCTTTCTTTTCTCCAAGCCCCACCTGGAGGTTGGCAACCAGGTAATTGGGTACACGGGGGGGGGGGCAGAAGGTAGCCCTGCCTAGGGCACAAAAAAACCTCGGGCCAGCCCTGGCCGTGGGTGCCAGGGACGGGGGGAGGGGCAGGGGAGAAGGCTTACTTGCGGCTGCTTCCTTCTCCTCCTGTGGGGCTTCTCCCCCCCCCCGCGAGTATCGCGGGTCCCCCTTCTTGTGTTTACTATTACTGTTTTAATGCTAATCATTTCTGCAGCACAGATTATCATGGATAGTTCTTTACCACAACTATCTAATTTATTCTGGCAATAGCATTTTAATTTAGCCAACATAGCCAACATTGGGGGGGTCGGAAGACAGATGTACTTCTAAACAATCTAGTAAAAAGTTCATGATATCGCAAAGGCTCTGAAATTCCAAAGCAAGCAAAATAATTTGGTGTCCATATGGAAAATGAAATACTCAGCAAAAGACATTTGAGAGTACTCCCAACATTAAGATAAATTGACAGTCTAATCTTATACATAAACCTGAAAGCTAATACGTGATTTGATCTTCAGCTTAATGCATTATGGAGTCGTGCACCACTCATACTAAACTGATTTAGAAGGAAGCTATCTTCTATATCTGGAATGAGATATATTTCTTCTCTGGCCCAACATTGGCTTGTGTTGCATCAAGTATCCAAATGGGATAAAATGAGTAAGCACAATCCAGCCATTCTGGTCCCAGAAATTTGTAGATATGTAGGCTCAAGAGAGTTGACCAAGTGTCAGTATTCAATCCTGCCCCATCTCTAAATGGCCTTTGAGGAGGTGAAGTCACTAAGTCTGTACAGATGAATACAAACTGAGCATCTGGGCAAGTTCTGCTATCCGTAAGGCAGTTTCAGGTAGGTAGCTGTGTTGGTCTGCAATAGAAGAACAAAATTTGAGTCCAGTAGCACCTTAAAGATTTCGATGGTATATGTTCTCAAAAGTCAAAGCTCTCTATCTGAAATAGAAAGCTTTGACTCTCAAAAGCTCATGCACTGGAAATCTTGTTGTTCAAGGTGCTACTGGACTCAAATCTTTCTATTCAGAAGGTGATATAGCATTCCTTATGGAGGAAACATATTCGACTTCGTCCTTAACTGCTCCTACTGCTTTTGACACTGGAAGTCTACTGTCAAGAAACTCACTGTTGTAGAGATCAAGGTGAAAGAGGCTCACTGTTTAGTTCCCTTAAGTGAACTCAGAAAAGAGACTATGGCAGATAGAGAAGCCGGCTTCAGTTAAGGGTAGTTCTGCCATGCTAAATCCAGGGTGAGGGGAATGAGAACAGAGATATATCTGTTATGATGGACCCCTGCTTCTTCTTCACTGTGACGCAGATTTTTCCTGCCAAAATTCTTAGTTCCCTTCAGGTATGGAGCTGACCCCAGTAGCATGATACTATTTGTGGTTTTATAAATCTGAATGTCCCACCCTGTGACAGAATCTGATTTGGTTTTTGCCCAGCCCAGGAACTTATTTCGGATATTTAAGTGTTTCAGACCTCTGGTCTTTCCTCAGGGACAAATCTATAAACAAAGTATAATACTCACTTTGTTTTATAGAGACTGATAAACCAATGTAATATAATGTAATTTCAATGTAATATCACTGGAATTCTGTGTTTATAGATTTGTTCCTGAGGAAAGAGCAGAGGTCTGAAACACTTAAATATCCGGAATAAGTATTGAAAGAGAGATTGAATTTGGCGCAGACTGCTTTTGAGAATACAAGACTGTTAGAAGGATATTGACTGAGAGAGTTTGGAGCAGACTGCTATGTGTAATTTTATTGACCTTTGTATTTTTTCTATGAAGGAATAAGTGGTTGTTTTTCATTACCAGACACTAAATTATGTTATGGCTTTAATCTAGTCTCTTTTGTCATTATGTTATTCTGTGGGCATCTAGCACACATCTGTATATATTTTTTCATACCAGACTGTCTTGGGATTTTGTGTTAGTCTTGTGGATTGTCAGCCCAGAAACTTGTCAGGAGAAAACAGGAGCCCTCTTTGTAGAACCCTTGAAATGGCACTGGAGGCTGTGTACAATGAACAATAATAAAGATTTTATTTAATAGGCAGGGATGGTATGGGTAGTCAGGAACTGGAAAGGCTAAGGTAAACGTTTTGGGTAAAACAGTATATTTTTTTAGTTGACAGACAAGATGTTGTAGCAGCTTATTTTTACAAATTCTTGGTTCTCATCAGTGAGAGATGGTTGACTAAGTATTTTAGTTTCAGTTACAATGTTCAGTTACATTTTCTAGTAACTGTTCAGGTTTTCTGGAAAGGCCACTCTTTTAGTGTATCAAACTCTTTTGGAAATCATAGTGTGTTCTCTTTCTCCTGAGTAGTCTATAACCGTTTCCTTTCACCACAGACCAGGGACTGCCTCACTGCCTGTATACTTGGACAGGAGTTATGTTTCTTCCCTGAAAATATAATCCTATTCCTTATGTCCTGATGGGGAGCTTCAACCTGCTATCCAGTCAGTCTTTGCCAAAATCTCAAACCCCAGTTCTTGGCATCTGTGTGAAAATGTACTTCAGCTATAGCTGACACTAAACTCTGAATTCTTAGATGCAATTCTTCTCAGGTTATGTTTAACACAGTTAAGATCAGGTGACTGTCTGACAGACTTTTAGTCAGACTCTTCAGTCATCCACTCCTGTAGCTGAACTTTTACTTTACTGAACAGTAACTGCTGCAGAACTCAAAACCAACTAACTTTCCCCTCAACACACAGCTGGCCAATCAGAGAAAAGGAGCACCTTGTCACTCAAGCTGAACATTCTAGAGTAGAGTTAATTATATACCTCCCTTCTCTGATTTTGCTGCATTAGGAAAACAGCGATTTAATTGTAGTCCATCACACCTGTCTATGTAGCCTATTGCATAGACTTCCCAAAACAACAGGCGACGCACACAGTGTAATTCTGAGGGTACAAAAAACTTCAAAACAAAGCCTGATAAGATAAGAACATAAGAACAGCCCTGCTGGATCAGACCAATAGCCCATTTAGCCCAGCATCCTGTCTCACACAGTGGCCAAGTTCCTCTGGACGGACAACAACAGGACATAGAGGCTGAGGCCTTGCCCTGATGTTGCCTCCTGACTCTGGGATTCAAAGGATTAGTGCCTCTGAATGAGGAGGTTCCCCTCAGACACCATGGCTAATAGGCATTGATAGACTTATCCTCCATGAATCTATCTAATCCCCTTTTAAAGCTGTTTACTCCTGTGGCCATCACTACATTATCTGACAGTGAATTCCACATTTTAATCACTCTCTGTGTAAAGTAGTATTTCCTTTTGTCCATCTTGAGCCTACTGCCCATCAGCTTTATTGGATAACTTTCTGCACCCTGTTCCTTTTTGTGGGGAAACTTCTATTTTCTGCTCCCCACCAAAAGTGGTAAGGAGCAGAAAATAGGAAATTAAATGGCTCAGAGCCATATAACCACCTGATTTTGGCAGGGAGCAGAAGGCGGGGGTAAAATGGCTTGGAGCCATTTAAACCTCTGCTCTCTGTTCCCCGTGAAAAGCAGCAGGGAGCAGAAAACAAAAGGTCATGAACTGAAACGAACTGGTTTGATTCGCGAACCAACCTATAAGTTCATGGTTCGGTTTGTGGCTCACCCACAAACTGAACCACAAAAATGCGGTTTGTGCCCATCTTTAACCATGACTGCTGACTCCTCCCCGGCATTATTTATCAACGTATCTAGACAGCATATGATGTCCACAACCTTCACACCAGGCAGGCAATTCATGATGTGGTCAAAGCACCTGTCACTCTCTATATTCCTAATGATTGAATCAGCCACTACGAGAAGCCCACCTCCCCCAGGAATTCCTTTCTAAGGGATCACATCCCTCCTACTCAGACTGATGCCCTCCGTCCTTGAGACTCTCACTGTCCACAACAGTAGAAGAGCTGTCAGCATAGGAGTGGGACAGTGCTGGTAAGTCCCTGAGACTTTCTTCTGCCTAGGGGGAGTCTTACAGTGCAGAGGCCCACAGCCCCCACCTCCTAGCAGCAACAGCAAACAGACCTTGCTCAATGAGCAAGAGACAAATTAGCCAGACGCACACAAAAACACCATTCTCCAGCAGGCTACAAGCACCCACTCACCCTCAAACCCTGTCATCTCACAAAGCAACCTCAGTTAATGCTTCCCAGTAGTTTAGCAGGTAAGGAAAGGCAAAAAAAAAAAAACACTCACCTTCCCAGCAGGTCTCTCCTGGGTTCTCTGTTCCAGCCCAGCTGGCTCAGTAAAAAAATGGAGGAGGCAATACCTAATACTGAACTGGCAAAGTCTGTCCGCTGAATAAGACAGATTTGTGAGAAGGTGTGTTCATCTTGTTGGTTTTTTGTTATTTCTTCAATTAACGTCAACTATATTTTAAGAGAAAACTGATATTAGTGTTTAAAGAAGCAAGCTGAGTGATATGACCTATGCTAAAAAAAGAAGAAAACAACACATTTCAACTTTTAATTACTATATCAAAAGCTTTATGCCTTTGGGGCTAAAATTAGAAGACAAATAAGCTTCTTTGAAATAAAAACAATTATGACTGCTTTTCTTTCTTTTTATGACATTGATTTTCAGTCTTTTCATACAAAGATATTGATTAAAAAACGTCATCTAAAGAACATTTTCTTTCTGTAATGGTAGCATGTTGAAAACCTCATTCATATAACCTGTCTTATATCCTTTGGAAACCATAGAAATAAGCCCTGAATCATAGCACCTTAAAGCAGACCACATGTAGCGATGAAGGAAATAATTGTTAGTAGACAAATAGCTTTTTTTGACTTAATGTTTTACAGTGGACTCTTACAGTGTCACACTCCATTTACTTTTTAAAAATCTATGGATTATATCTTGGGAGAAATACTTTAAAATGGGTGAAACACATCATATCAAACATTCAGTCTGGCTTTATTTTAAACATATCAGTAGGAAAATCTTGTTTTCTCTTTGAATAATCACTATTAGGAAGCATCAAGGCCAGCTTCCTAAATGCAAAATCATTCTAATCCAAATAATATTACAAAGCCAATGTTATTTATTAAATTCAAGGTTACATTATCTGCCACAGCCTTCATTAGTAGATTTGCTATTAAGCAATTGAATAGAAAGACAGTATCAGCAGTGAATAGCCATATGAGGATAGATGTAATTACAAATTGTTAGTGCCATTTATAGAAATGCAACCTGTTCCCTAGGTGCAACCACTCTAGGGGTGCGGTCAGATGCGTCGTTTGATCTGTTGTCGTGACGGGATGACCTGTCCCAGCAGTTCCATGTAGCTGTTAAATAGCATGGGGGATGAGATGGAACCTTGTGGGATCCCATAGCATAAATGCTACGTGGCTGAGCAATAGTCTCCCAGCATCGCTGTTGTTATGTACTGACTATATAACATAAATCACCTAATCCACTTCCCATGTTAAGCTTCGAGCCAGCCAAGGCTCCGACTGTACTCAGAAGCTATTGGTCGCATGGAACAAGCGACCAATTACAATGGACTGTTCCCGGAGCGGGAAGAACTTCGATTTGCCTTTATCCTTGCAATCTGATTGGTTGTTATGTATATAGTAGGAGTGGCTATATTAGCCCGGTATGTTTAAAAGGAGCCCAGCTCCAATGTTTTACTGTTCTGGTTTCTGAATGCGTTTGAGTGCTTGTTCGTATTAAAGCTGAATCACTTGCTGAAATCACTCTACGAGTCCTTTGTTAGCGCGATCTAACACTTCCGCTTTTTGCCCGCCATTTTTTTAATGCGTTGGTGCTGTGCGCATAGGCGGAGCTCCATCACCACGTTTAGAAAACTGACATTTAAACAGTCACTTGTTTTAGCATTTAGATGAGTTCGGGATCTCACAGAGGCCATTTTCGGTTCAAACATTTAAACAGAAGCCTTTTGTTGAAGGGGTTGGATTGATTTGTCTTGGTAATTCTGTGCATGCGCCATGATAGTTCCCCCCCCCTTCTACAGAGGGGCACCTATGCACATGCACAAACTGAGGAAAAAAATTTTAAAACCCACCGACGCATGCTCCCGCGCATCAGTAGTGTAGACGCCAGGACCGACGTGACTTCGCGGTGAGGTGGGATAAGGGAGGTAAGGGTGATCGCAATTATCCAGATCAAATATAATCGAGTTAGAACTGGAGCAGTTTAAACTGCTCTCAGCACGCCGTCTGACCCCACCCTAAAAATGGTTTTCTAATATAATTGTCAAAAGTTAAGAACATAAGATCAGAAGAGTCCTGCAGGATCAGGCCAATGGTCCATCTAGCCCAGCATCCTGTCTCACACAGTGACCAACCAGTTACTTTGGAGGGCCAGCAACAGGGCATAGAGGCCAAGGACTTCCCCTGATGTTGCCTTCTGGCTCTGAGATGCAGAGGCTTAGTGCCTCTGAATGCGGTTCCCCTTAGTCACCATGGCTTGTAGCCATTGATAGACTTATCCTCCATGAATCTATCTAATCCCCTTTTAAAGCTGTTTAATCCTATGGCCATCACTACATCCTCTGTCAGCGAACTCCACATTTAATCACTCTCTGTGTAAATTAGTATTTTCTTTTGTCCATCCTGAACCTACTGCCCATCAGTTTCATTGGATGTCCTTGAGTTCTAGTATTTCGGGAGAGGGAGAAAAATGTATCTGTCAACTCTCTCCATCCCGTGCATACTTTTATAAACCTCTATCGTGCCGCCCTTAGTCATCTCTTTTCTAAACTGCAAAGTCCCAGACTCAACAGGCTTTCCTCACAGGGAAGGTGCTTCAGCCCCCTAATCATCTTGGTTGCCCTCCTCTGTACTTTCCAGCTCTGCAATGTCCTTTTGGAGATATGTTGACTCAAACTGTATACAGTATTCCAAATGAGGCCACACCATAGATCTATACAGGGGCATTACAATATCAGCCGTTTTGTTCTCGGTTCCTTTCCTAATAATTTACAGTTCTGCAGGGCCTGTAAAATGGAGCTCTTCCACCATTCGTGTAAGGAGCCGCCCACAACCAACACCGCCAATACCATCAATATTAATAATATCATAACATCATTACCATCACTGTGCCTCACTGATACGACCCAGACCATGTGCTAACTGTGGACTCCCACCATGGTATATGTTATTGCTAGCACTTTAGGTATTTGTTTTAAACTTAATTTATTGTAATTTTACTTGAGAGATTGTTTTATCTGTAATAATGATGTGAGCCACCTTGAGCCTGCTGCAGCGGGGAGGGCATGATAGAAGTCAAATAATAAATAAATAAATAAATAAATAACCCCTAACAAAGTTTGCCTTTTTCACTGCTGCAGTCCACTAGGTTGATAACTTTCACTGAGCTATCCACTACAACCCCAAGATCTTTCCCCCTCTCAGACTCAGCAAGTTCAGACCCCATTAACCAATACTGAAAGTTGGGATTCTTTGTCTAATGTGCATCACTTTTTCTTACCAACACTGAACTTCATTTGCCACATTGTTGCTGACTCACCTAGCTTGTGGAGGTCCTCTTGGAACTCATAGTCAGCCTTGGTTTTCCCCATCCTGAATAATTTGGTTTCATCTGCAAACTTGGCCACTACACTACTCACCCCCAGTTCCAGATCATTTTTTTAAAGAAATATTTCTTACATTTAAATATATTAAAAAACCCAGACATAAACATCAAGTACACACCCCACTCCCCATATAGAAGAACAACCTACAGTATACACATAACAACAAAGAAAAGCAATAAAAGAAGAAAAAAGAAATGTAAAAAACAAGCAAATTAAGGCATTGGTAGAGAGCTCAACATTCAGCATAAATACAAAGAAAAGGACTTCTTTCCCTTTCTTTTTTTCTTCTTCTATAAACATGCATAATTAATGTATAGTTACAACATGATTAAAGTATATAGAGAGGCTTATTTAACTTTATCCCATAATCTGAGGAAGGGCTGGAACATACTTTGGGTACTGTTCTAAGTTGTATATAAAATAAAATCGTGCCATGTTTCAAAAAAGTCTACAGTTTTGATTTTGGATTTGATTATTCTAATTTGACTTGTTAATTCTTCAGCTATTGCAATCTGCCACAATTCAGAATACCATGAGTGTAATGTTAATAATTCTGCAGTTTTCCACCTTTTAGCAACTGTCCTGTGCGCCACCATTAACATAAACACTATTAGTCCTTTAGAAGTCACTTTTTCATTTTGTTTCTCCCATATTGTTAATAGGGACAAAGCTCGTATAACACAGATGGTTTGATGTGTAATTTTTGCAATTTCTGCAAACAAATTCTCCCAGAACTGTGGCACTACTGGGCACAGCCACTACATATGAATATAATCACCTTGCTGATTACACTTTCTCCAGCATTTTTTATTTGTGTTGCTTATTCTTGCAAGGTGAACTGGGGTGAAATACCACCTGTGTAATGATTTCAAGGAGTTCTCTCTAAGAGCTATTGATATAGTTTTCCTTGTTTGGATCCAGATCATTGATGAATACATTAAATAGTACTGGCCCAATGCTGATCCTTGTGGAATCCCACTGCTTATTTCCTTCCATTGTGAGAACTATCCATTGATTCCTATTCTGCTAAGTCTTTGGTGATGTACTTTGTCAAAAGCCTTTTGAAAATCCAGGTATATAATGTCTACTGGGTCACCGTTGTCAACATGCTTGTTCACTTTCTCAAAGAACTCCAAAAGGTTGCTGAGGCAAGACTTCCCTCTGCAGAAGCCATACTGATTTTCCCTCAGCAAGCTTTGTCCCTCTATGTGGCTAACAATTCTATCTTTGATTACAGTTTCTACTAATTTGCCTAGGATAGACATTAGGCTAACTGGCCTGTAATTTCCTGGTTCTCCTCTGGATCCCTTTTTAAAAATTGGTGTGACATTTGCTATTCTCCAGTCTTTTGGTACGGTGGCTGAATCTAGTGATAGGTTACATATATGAATTAGTGGATCAACAGTCTCATATCTGAGTTCATTTCAAACTCTAGGGTGTATGCCATCAGGACCTGGAGTCTTATTGGTTTTTAATTTCCCAAGTAGGTCTAGAATTTCATCTCTGGTCACCCCAACTTGGCTCAGTTCTATAGACTCCCTTCCTGAAAACAGGAGCTGTGGCATGGGTATGTGCCCCACACTTTCCACCGTGAACATAGAAGCAAAAAGGTCATTGAGCTTCGCTGCCATCTTCCCATCTTCCTTTAGCAATCCCTTTATTCCTTTGTCATCCAAAACCCCCACTGCTTCTCTGGCTGATTTCCTGCTTTGGATATATTTTTAAAAATGTTTATCGTTTGTCTTGATGCTTTTAGCAACCTGCTTCTCAAAATCTTTTTTGCATGCCTAAGTATTAACTTACTTTTTTTTTTTGCCAGAGCTTGTGGTCCCTCCTGTTCAATTCATTGGGGCAGAACTTCCACTTTTTAAATGATGCCTCTTTACGTTTACAGCTTCCTTGACTTGTGTTGTTAACCATGCAGGTCTTTTTTTAGACTTGGCAGTGCCTTTCCTCACTTGTGGAATGCATTCTATTTGGGCTTCAATTAGTGTGGTTTTAAATAGCTTCCAAGCATCCTCTTGTGTCCCAAGCTGGCTTTCTGCCTTCATAACTGGTTAGTGGGTTAAATGTATTTAGAGTGATGCAGGGTACCTAGGCCTGATCCCTAGGCTAAGAGCCCTTTGACTCTCACCCGTAGGCTCACACCAAAGGCTTGCACCTCTGCCTAGGAGTAGCCCCCACCTCCCAGCAGCAACAGCAAAGGATGAGGTTTGCAATCAGCTCCAGGCAAACATACCTTGCTCAATGAGCAACAGACCCAGACAAAAACACCCCTCTCCATGAAGTAGGCATTATTATTCCTTGCCCATATAAGGGGATAGTTGCTGTTCATGTTCCAGTCATAAGGGGGCAGAAGTGAGCTTGTGTAGTTTGGGAGGGAAAAATAAGCCTAGTCAATGGAAAATTCCACTCTGGTGATGTAAATGGTGACGTGTAACCTTGTTGCAGTATAAAAGCCTGGAGCCTGCGTTGCTCTGGGTTCAGTCTGTTTAAAGCGTGCTTCGCTGACTGAACCGGCGCCAATAAAGTTCTTCTCCTTCTGTTGATCTGGTGGTCTGTGCTTGGGCTTAGGCCCCTTTCTCCGTGCTACATTTCTGGTTCCCTGACCGGGAAAGGGGGGAGCACCCAACCAAGGCCGGGTTGTTGGGGCCCTCCTGAGCCACGATTTTGAAGAGAACCGCACTGACTGAGGACTGTTTGGCGGCAAAGGCGCCATTTTCGATTTCGAAAAGCCGATCATTCACTCCTCTCCAGGGCTGGTTCTCACCAAAGTCGCTTGCTCAGTGAACTCAGCCAGGAGGAGAACATCAGGGGAAGACTCCGGAGTCCAGTCTGGTCAGAGTCAGGTCAGTATTAATCGGTATCGGTCCCCTTCAGTTGAAGGGAAGAGGAAGCCTGATCACCTTCCTATCGGGTCAGTTTCTGTCAGGCAGGCTAGGAAAGCCTTGGCTTTCCTATGATCAGGGTGGGATCTGTGTTGAAGTGAATGCATGGTGTGTGAGTGTGAAAAGGCGGACTCCCGTAATAGGAGAAAGTCAAATTGAATTGTGGTCACCTCAAGCTCGCATTTCTCAGTCGAGAGATCGCATCTGAGTCGGGTACAGGTGGAAGCATTTGTGGTTAAGGTCTCCCTTTTATGTGTCTAGGAGCAGTGGACCCCTTACCACTCTCCCTGTTTACCCCACCCTCTGTATACCCAGCTGTCTGTCTTTTGTCTGTTCAAAATGGGAGGGAGTCAGGCAAAGCCCAAAACCCCTCTTCAGTTTATGCTCAAGCACTTTGAAGAAATTTTTGGCACAGCCACTCATGGCGTAGTTTTAAATCCAGTCTGTCTGCAGACATTTTGTGAGGTAAACTGGCCTGCGTTTACAGTGGGATGGCCACCAGAGGGCTCCATGGATCTCTCTCTGCTACACAGAGTCTATCTGGCAGCTACGGATCCCCAAGAGGACCATTCCGATCAGCAGCTCCATTATGTCTACTGCTGGTATGAATATGTGAGGAAAAATCCTTCCAAGGCCAAGCGATTTAAAACCCGACAGGGCTCTGCCCCAGCAGCCAACCAGCCTATAGTTTGCCCAACACCAGGAACTATGCCAGCAATTTGTCCAACCCTGAATACCCCAGAAAGCAGGCCCCAAGGCCCCCAAGTGACTTGCCCGCCACCGGAGGATGATTGGCCCCCACCATACTCTGCTGGGCCATTGCCACCGCCTCCTCTTCCAACTCCGCCCCCAGAAGCAAGAGTGACTAGATCACAGACTGCGCAGGCCCGTGCCGCCCAAGAACTTGCAGCCCAGGAGCAGCTTCAGGAACTGCAAATCAGTGAAGCGCTTAGCCCTTCAGTGCCAGTCTCCACCATTTATCCATCCTTAGTGGACTGTTTGGCTACTGCCTCTGCTCCTGAACCTGAGACCCCTGTCACTCCCATACCTAAGACAGTCCTTAAGAAAAATCCGACAACAGGGACCTGGAGCCCCGCCACTCATTGGAGTCCTACATCAGGACTCAGTGAAATGAACCCTTTTAAAGTGCCTGTAGGCAAATCTCAGGAAACTGGCAATTTAGCAACAGTCTGCCCTCTCCGTCAAGTTCCAGCAGGAGCGGATGGGATTATGAGATGGGTCTATTCTCCTTTCAGTACTGTCGATCTCTGTAATTGGAGAACACAGACGACCCCATATAGTGAAGACCCCCGACCCATGACAGATCTGTTTACAACAATTATGGCTACACATGCCCCTACCTGGCGAGATTGTAGCCAGTTACTTACTGCTTTATTAACTTCAGAAGAGAAGCGGAAAGTCATGGCAGCTGCTAAGAAAACTGTTGAAAACAGAGTCCCTGCTGACCAACAGCCTAATGCAGCTGACTGGGTTCGTGCCCGCTTCCCAGATATAGACCCAAATTGGGACCCCAATGTAGATGCAGATAGAGGAAGATCAGAGGAATACCGAACTGCCATCCTCTTAGGTCTCCAGGAAGCAGGAAAGAAGCCCATGAATATGGCTAAATTGAGGGAGGTCATTCAAGAGCCAACTGAGCCACCCTATACCTTCCTTGAAAGACTGTACAAGGCTTACCGCCTCTACACTCCTTTTGACCCAGAGGAAGAAGCAAACCGTACAATGGTGAATGCATCTTTTGTTAGCCAGGCTGCACCTGACATTAGACGCAAATTACAGAAGTTAGAAGGGTTCCAAGGGATGAACGTGTCCCAATTAATTGAGGTGGCCCAGAAGGTTTTTGTGAATAGAGATAAAGAAGAGAAGAAAGAAGAAGAAGCTAAGCATAGACGAAAGGCAGCAATTTTAGCAGCAGTGATCCAAGGCCATGAGTATGACCGCCCGTCCCCAACATCCAACCTTGAGCCCCGTGGTCCTAGAACCCTAGGCCGGGACCAATGTGCATACTGTAGAGCGGATGGCCACTGGAAAAACGAATGTCCGAACCGCCAGTCCAGACTCCGGGGGAGGGGAGGATCTAGAGGCCAAGGAAGAGGACAGAGCTTTAACCACCTTCCAAGAGGGCAAGTTAATGAAAGCCGGTACAGCCGCACCTACCCTGCAGGGAAGTCGGAAGATGGCTTTGTTGGTATGGCCGGAATGAACTATGATGATTAGGGGCGACCGGGCTCTGTCAATTGTGGCCCTCGGGAGCCCTTGGTCCGCTTAAATATTGAAGGAAATCCTGTTGATTTCATGTTAGACACGGGGGCTGAAGTATCCATTGTAACGACACCCATTGCTCCGCCCACTAAAGATAGCCTAACAGTTGTAGGCATGGCAGGGAAGAAACTTGCTCTCCCATACCTCCAATCAAGAACCTGTTCTCTAGGAGGTCACCGGGTCACCCACCGTTTTCTCTTAAATCCCAGCTGTCCGATTAATTTGCTTGGGAGAGATCTTTTATCTAAAATGCGTGCCTCCATAACCTTTGATACTCCGGATGGCTCAGCACTTCTGTCCTTACCTCCAGAGACTCAAACTTCACTAGTGTGTTGTAATTTAGAGGTTGATGCTACAGAAGAGTGGCGACTTCCTGAGGTCCTAATGGGATGTGGATTTAGAAGACACCCTGATGGTGACCCTGAAGAAGTCCAGTATCAGACTGATAAAGATGCTTTTTATGACAAGGAAAAGGTGCAGGATAAATTGTACTACCGAAATGAAGTGCCAACTGTATGGGCAGAAGATAATCCCCCAGGCTTTGCTAAACACCAACCTCCTGTAGTTGTGGTCCTTAAACCTACTGCCAATCCAGTGAGAGAGCGTCAATACCCTATTCGTGAAGATGCCCGAAGAGTGTTAACCAAACACTTTCAGAGACTCCTGAAAGATGGCATCCTGATCCCCTGTGAATCTGCCTGGAATACTCCGATCCTTCCAGTACCTAAGCCTTCTCCAGACCCCAAGAATCCTGATTACCGCCCAGTCCAAGACCTGAGGGCAGTGAATACTCAAGTAGAAGCTATCCACCCTGTAGTGCCAAATCCCTATACAATCCTGACTCTGATTCCATCCACGGCTGCATGGTTTACTGTCTTGGATTTGAAAGATGCGTTCTTCAGTATTGGACTTCACCACCAGTCCAGAGACATCTTTGCCTTCGAATGGAGAGCCCCTGGAGCCTCCAGCCCATGTCAGTACACTTGGACTCGTTTGCCCCAAGGCTACAAAAATTCTCCTTCATTGTTTGGACAGGCCCTCGGTAAAGACTTAGAGAACTTTGACACCCAAGAAGGGGTCCTTACCTTAATCCAATATGTGGATGACTTGTTACTTTGTGCCCCTGACCCTCATCGATGTTCCCAGGGCACCCTTAACCTTCTCCGTCTCCTTGATGCCTGTGGCTATAAAGTCTCATTCAAGAAGGCCCAGATCTGCTTAACTCGAGTCCAGTTCCTAGGATTTGAAATCTCTAAGAATCAACGGTCTCTCAGTAATGCAAGGAAAGAAACTGTGTGCCAGATACCTCTACCCCAGAGTCGCAAAGAGCTACGAGGCTTCTTAGGTGCAGCTAGCTACTGTCGGTTATGGATTCCCTCCTTTGCTCTTTTGGCCAAACCCTTATATGAAGCTACCAAAGGGGGGACACAGGAACCTTTTGTCTGGGGCCCAGATCAAGATGTTGCCTTTAGGACCCTGAAACAACGGCTCATTGAGGCTCCTGCCTTAGGACTGCCAGATCCAGAAAAACCTTTTTCCCTTTGCGTAGATGAGAAGCAAAGTGTTGCTTTAGGTGTCCTTCTCCAGAAACTTGGGACTCACAATCGGCCTGTGGCCTACCTTAGCCAAAACCTGGATGCTGTAGAAGCCGGTCTGCCCCCTTGCTTACGTGCTGTTGCTGCCTGCTGTAGACTTATTGAAGCAGCAAACAAATTCACCTGGGGAGCCCCACTCACAGTGTTTGTATCACACGGAGTTAAGACCATTTTAGAAGCTCGTGGTCACAAATATCTGACAGTTTCACGTATGGCCAGGTACCAAGCAGTTCTCCTCGAGAACCCAGGTGTATCTCTAGCTCCTGTCATCAACATAAATCCAGCCACCTTGTTGCCAGTACCATGTGAAGATGTTGAGCATGATTGCCTAGTAACCACTGACCAGCTGTTTGCATCTCGTCTTGACCTTCGTGACCAACCCCTTCAGCAGCCAGACTTAATATTGTACTGTGATGGTAGCAGTTTCATCAACCCTCAAGGACGTCGCAAAGCAGGCTATGCTGTTGTAGATGACCATCAGGTGATACAAGCAGAATCTCTACCCGTTGGAACATCTGCTCAACTAGCAGAAATAATAGCCCTGACAGTTGCCCTACATCTAAGCAAGAATGCAGCTGCAAATATATTCACCGATTCAATGTTTGCTTTCAAGGCAGCCCATGCACATGGAATGCTGTGGCAACACCGAGGATTTATTACAGCCGCTGGAAAGGATATCAAATATGGGCCAAATCTTCGTCTTCTGCTAGAAGCCATCAATCTGCCAACTAAGATTGCAATAATCCACTGTCGAGGACATCAACGGAAGTCTGACCCAATTGCAGAAGGAAATGGTCGTGCTGATAAAGCAGCTAAGGAAGCAGCAGAAGGAAAACTTTGTCTCCGCACTCTAGTTCCTAGTCCGTCAGTCTTAGCCTGTCCTGTCTTCCCCACTCCAGTCTCAGCTTGGACGCCTCGTTACACCAAACATGAAGACTACCTCTGTGACCAGCAATCAGCAAAAAAGAATGAGGAAGGTTGGTGGATCTTGCCAACAGGAAAAATTTGGATTCCAGCCTCCTTAGGCTATGAAATAATGAAAGCCCTTCATGCTAATACCCATTATGGATCTTCCAGTCTTGTTAAAGCCTTAGACCGCTGGGCTCATCTGGAACGGAAGACAGCATTAGCAGACCTCGTGTGCCGTCAGTGTGTTACCTGTGCCCGAAACAATCCTAGAGAAGGTCCCCGACGACCTCCAGGAATCAATACCCCAGGACCAGCCCCAATGACTTCGCTTGTTGTTGATTTCACCGAGATGCCAAAAGTTGGTCGTCATCACTACCTGTTGGTGTTTGTCTGTACGCATACTGGATGGATAGAAGCGTTTCCAACTGCCACTGAAAAGGCCTCAGAAGTTGCCCGAGCCATGTTAAGGGATCTAATTCCAAGATTCGGATTACCTACCTGGGTTTCCTCTGATAATGGACCAGCCTTCATCTCTGAATTAACTCAGCAAGTTGCCAAAGCCTTAGGAATCATCTGGAAATTACACTGTGCCTATCGTCCCCAGAGTTCAGGAGCAGTAGAACGAGCTAATAGAACTCTTAAAGCCTCCTTGCGGAAGTTCACCCAAGAGACTGAACAGCCATGGCCTAAGATTCTACCTCTAGTGTTATTCCGACTGCACTGCCTCCCTTCCAAACGAACTTCAGTTTCTCCTTATGAGGCAATGTTTGGCCGTCCTCCCCCACTGACCATGGGAGTTCATACCGATGCTTATGGGTTTCATCAGTTAATCACCTCAGCAGAATTACAAGCCCTTGGACGACAAGTTGAGAAACTCCAAAGACATTACTCTGCCTGTCTCCCAGTTCCCTTGTTTGATTCTGTGTGTCATGTCAGTCCTGGAGATTCAGTATGGGTTAAAAATTGGAGACCAGAGCCCTTAGGGCCAAGGTGGGAGGGACCTTTCACTGTTTTACTCAGTTCCCCTACAGCTGTGAAGGTCGTTGAGAGGAAACCCTGGATCCACTGGACGAATTTGAAGCTTGCCCATACTAGATGGACTGCTGAGCCAGGATCTAATCCTACTACTGTGAAGCTTAGACGTGTCGTGCCCAGTAATCCAGCAAGCTCTGCTTCTCTTGGGCCCACGCCCCAAGAGGACACAGCTGAAGATTGACTCCAGAACCCCTGCTGAGACCTACCGGAAACGGTCTCCCTGCGCACGGGTGAAAAATCAGACCTTCGTTGGAGCATCAGGCCCTGCTCTAGTCACACCGGAAGCTGACTAGTCGACGCACAGGCCCAAGATGTGGATGCTTCTGTTAAATTGTGTTTTTGTACCTTCTATGATCTGCATCCCAGTTATGGGGTTTCCTGCTTGTACCTCTTGCATTACTTCCACTTTTCGTGAAGGTCAAGTCTCACAAACCCTCATTTATCATTCTGACTTTGATTGTATTTCGTCTGTAGTTACCCAATGTTCTCATGAGGGCATAAGTTACAGTGTTTGTGTAAATCAAGGGAAATTTATGTGCTTTCGACCCCAGTCCAATGTGACTCGGGCCCGTATTAATGTTTATGCTTATATTAGTGGATGGTACACAAGTCCTGATACTTTCACCTCTTCCCTTTTAGCGTCCAATGTCACTTCCCAGTCTAGTCAAAGTATGCAAGTCTGTTTTGACATATGTCATGCCATCTCTCGAAGTCGAAAGTATAGTGCAGGGGAAATTAGACAAACGTGTGGAGGGCTAGCTAAAGAGCAGAGCTATGCCAAAGAAGGGAAAATGTTTCTGTCATCAACTTATGAACTTGAAGCACAAGTCTGGTATGTCTCTAATGATGGTAATATCTCAGATGGACCTCAAGGTGGAATAGTGGGAGGAGGGAAAGCCCACCCGTACTTTAAGTTATCCCAGGGAACTAGTCTAACCCCTTGCAGCCATAACCACTGCACTCCCTTGTGCTTACATTTCCGAGCATCCGAGAACCAGGGAAGAAAGAAACTGATGTATGGGGTTGGCATAGATATTGGTGGTCGAAAAAGTCCATACGGACGCATTGTCATAGAAACTATTAGTTCAAAAATCCAAAGCACTGAAATGAAGATTGGTTTGGAAACATACTTGGAGATTGGAAACGTATATTGTTCTTAATAGCCTTAGCCTTTGGTGGTTTGTTACTTCTCCCTTGTTTGATACCTTTGGTTAAGAATGTAGCTACTAGGACAGTTAATGCAATGCTGGTTCACAATGATACTGTTAAACTTTTATATTTGGTTACTGCTAAAAGGAACAGGTTGAACACTAATGCATAAATTCTTCCACAGGTTAAAGAAGAAAAGTACTGTTAGTTACTGTATACTCTCCAGGCAAGGAATAAATGCCATGCCATGTTATTGGTCGGTCTCTCTCTCTGTCCCAGAGAAAGGACCGAAAGGGGGGAATGAAGTAGGCATTATTATTCCTTGCCCATATAAGGGGATAGTTGCTGTTCATGTTCCAGTCATAAGGGGGCAGAAGTGAGCTTGTGTAGTTTGGGAGGGAAAAATAAGCCTAGTCAATGGAAAATTCCACTCTGGTGATGTAAATGGTGACGTGTAACCTTGTTGCAGTATAAAAGCCTGGAGCCTGCGTTGCTCTGGGTTCAGTCTGTTTAAAGCGTGCTTCGCTGACTGAACCGGCGCCAATAAAGTTCTTCTCCTTCTGTTGATCTGGTGGTCTGTGCTTGGGCTTAGGCCCCTTTCTCCGTGCTACATCCAGAAGGCTACAAGCACCCACTCACCCTCAAACTCTGTCTTCTCACACAGCAACCTCAGTTAATGATCCCCAGTAATTTAGCAGTTTAGGAAAGGCAAAAAACATTCACCTTCCCAGCCGCTCTCTCCAGAGTTCTGCTTCCCAGCCCAGCTGGCTCATTTCTCAGTTTCATTCTCATTACCAAGTACTCGCCTCTCAAAACAAACAGCCTGGCAACCTGCAGGAGACTTGAAGGTGGGAACATCAGGAGGCCCCCCCCTGTAACTTCCTGTGCATCTTTACATCACTTCCAAGAAAAATCCAGAAGTAGCATAGAGTAGCTCTAAGAATTACCAGAAATTCTATGGTAAAACTAATAGGTTTTCCCAATAAGTGGCATAGTGGTACAGGTGACACCAGCATTTTGTTTTCTCCCGACATTGTTCAGAGCAGTGGCAGTCAAAAAGGACTGGCAGTGGGAGGACTCCTGCCATAGCAGGAGGCCTGGCATCCCTATCATGAAAAATGTCTAGTATATTACACGTGTATGGTTTTATTTTATTTATTTACGCTCTTTTAACTGTCTTTCGATCCAACTTATGATCCTCAAGGTAGCAAACAAACAAAACCGTTAAAGCAAGCTTTAAATATATACTATAAAAGCAACTGTAACACAAAACATAGTTAAACAAAACACAGAAACGGGAAAGAGGAATAGTGCAGGAACACCAGATGAAACCGCCATGTTTTTAAACAGTGTTAGCAGACAATGATGGAGGGGAATAGATGAATCTCCCTGGGAGAGAAATTCCATAATTTTGCTGTCACAGATGAGACTGTCCTTTCTTGGGTTGCCATGCATCCAGTCTCAGACAGTGAGACACCAAAAGAACCTCTCTTGTAAGAGATGACTGTGGTGATCAGGTAGGTTCCTATGGGAATAGGTGATTCTTAATGTATATTGTCCCAACTCATACAGATCTTTAAAAGTCAGTACCAGAACCTAGAACTGGGCCCAGAAGCTGACTGACAGTCATTGTAAGTAAAACAAGACTGGAGTGATATAGTCCCTACAATCCATTCCAGTCAACATTCTAGCTGCTGCGTTTTGTAGTTTCCAAATGCTTTTCAAGGGCAGCCTCACATGCAGTAAATTGCAGCAGTCTAATCTAGATGTTATCAGGACATGTACCACTAGGGATGCCAGCCTCCACTTGGGACCTGGGGATCCCCCAGAATTATAGCTCATCTCAAGATTACAGAGACCAGTTCCCCTGGAGAAAATGGATGCTTTGGAGGATGGACTCTATAGCAGTGTACCCTATTGAGGTCCCTGTCCTCCCCAGGCTCCACCCCCAAATCTCCAGGGGTTTCCCAGCCTGAATCTAGCAGCCCTAGCCCCCATCTCCCACTGGTGTCCGGGGGGGGGGATGACTTGGCAACCCTATGTGCCACAGTGGCAAGATTCCCCCCCCCCAGGAAAGGCCATAGCTATTTCGCCAGCCCAAGCTGGTGGAAGGCACCCCTGGTCATCACTGCCACCTGCTTACCAAACAGGAGGCCTGGGTCCAGCACCACCCTCAAGCTATGAACCTGCTCCTTTAGGGGGAGTGTAACAACACCAAGAATAGGAAATACCTCTGCTCTGATTCTACTTGTCTTGTCTCACAAATGGATTTTGTCGAATGTTGCAGAATACAGAAAGGGTCAATGAAAATGAATATCGGAGCATCTATTTTGTAAGGAATGGCTACATTGTTTGTCACTTTACAATACAGAATAATATGGTTATGGAGAATGTGATCTAGCTCTATAAAATTATGATTGGTGACATGAAGCAGAAATGGTAGCTCCCCCTCCCCAATCCTTCATTTTCTCTTGATTTGATCAGGACAGCTATGGATAGAATTGTATTTTGCTTTTTGAAAATGTCATTGCCTAAAATTCATTTTTATTCATATAGCACATAGTCTTGCTTCCCTTGTTTGTGTCTACTATTGTATGAAATAAATACGCTATCCTTTCATAGCATTATTCTGAGTCAAATGTAAAAAATGAAAATTAAAACTTTGCCATTATAATTAATTGATTTAAAATCTTTTGATTGATGAAAAAGATACTACAGATTAATATTTTAAAATGTTAATTATTTTTAATGTGGACACTTACTGATCTATGGGAGATTAAAACCAGCTGACGGTAGTTGTGATAACCAAGTGCCTTGGGACTCCCATTTAGTAAATTACATCTCACAGTTAAGAACATCTTAGGTGGAAACCTCATGCCAAATTAGAACACAGCTTCCCTGACTCTAATTTCTTTCACTATGAGCAGAGAATATGTTATCATAACAAAATTTACCAATTGCACTAGAGTGGAAAAAGATAGGCAGTGATATATACATTCAGAATTGGATTATATTAATTGACTGTTGGCAAAGTAAAGCTCTAACATCCAAAAACGTGTTCAGTTTACTGAATTTTTGGAACTGGACACTGCTATATAGTTGTTTTAATGTCTGTGTTTTATAATTTAAATATATAACAAATATATAGAAACTATTTATAAAGTGGGGTAAACCACGAGCTTAACCAATGCAATAGGACTGACAAGATGGCTGGCAACTTGTGGGAGTTTTGTGTTAAAATGATTGTGTGAATTATCACTTAGCGTTTGACAATATGCAGACCACTGTTAAGAGGGTTACACAGCATCTGGGTATGAAGAAATGAAAGTGGATTCTATTCTTTAGTGCTGCCAGGTCCAATAAAAGAATACTGAACAGTGCTGGGGAGGGAATTATAAACATCTTTTCCATTCGCTGCACTGAAAGCGGTTCCCAGAAGCATTGAAATACAGGATCTCTCACATATTTGTTTTGGAAGACACAATTTAATTGACCCAGATGCTTACTAGAATAGAGTTGTGTTTAATTTCTCTCTCCAGCAGCTAAGATGGAAAGGGAAAGAGGCAAAAGAAATATGTTCTCGGATTCATTATAAACTGGTAACTCAAGTTCTGAATATTTTCAATGCATCAGTCTCATAAATATACCAATGCTCAATGGTCCCCCTCTTTGCTTCTTAAAAATGTGGTAAATGCTTCCTTAATCAGTTGAAGATACTTTAATGTTCAATGACTATGCTTCACTGTAGGAATAAGATATACATAAAAGCACACACACACATGCAAAATCAGACATTTCTGGGCCAACTTAGTATGGTTAATTTGATTAAGTATACAGTTGGATAATAGAAAACTAAAATAAAATGCAGTTGGTTTCTGATATGTTAACTCCACTAAACAAAAGAAGCACCAAAAAGAAACATGAATGTCCATTTATTTATTGATATCCTGCCCCCCCCCCCATTCGGTCACAAAGTGGCTTTTAGAACTTCCATTCTCCTACAACAATGGCCCTGTGAGGTAGGCCAGGATGAGAGCTTGCGACAGGCCCAAAGTAAACCAGTCAGCTTCCATGGCAGAAGTGGGGATTCGAACTTGGATTGCCAGGTCTCTAGTCCACCGTTTTTGTCCACTGTACCACACTAGCTCTTCTTGTTCCTACTGAGACAGTGGATTCAGCCTTTTACCACAATATTTGTAATACTACTAATCTTAATGCTGAACAGTTTTTTTTTTCTAAATGTAGTCTCTGTAATAATATTTTATGGTAGAAATAGAAATTATTTACCCATAGTCCATTAACAGGCATTTTCAAAAACTGTAATGCTAAGAACACTTTCATGGGTGTAAGCCCCATTGAATAGACCTGAAGAATATTGAGTAGATTGGCTTAGGATTTCTCTCCTAGGAAACTATAGGCTGCCCTACTTTCATTGTTTAAGGGTGCCACAAGGTAAGCAGAATCCTATAAATGTAGGTTTTGGTAACTCAATAATTATCCCTTTATAGTCATGTTGCTTTAGACTCCAGTTTATTGACAGATGGGTAAAGAGACCATCCTAACCAGAGAGTGGTTGAATGAGAGTGGTAGTAAAATGAGAATACTTTGTTACTTATTTGGTTTTACTCAATCAGTTATTTTTACTTTCTGTGCACACCTCATCCAACATTTCTATCATTGATATTTCCCTTGCACATTTATCACAATGACCTGAAAAACAGAACAGCACAAGAGCATGTTTATTTAAAAAAAAAAACCAAAATATGCAAGCCACTTAAAAAATCATCCATCATAAAGTTTCTTTGATATCATTCATCTACCATACCGCCTATTGGAAGATACAGTCTTCTGTTAAGATGAGTTCTGTAACTAATTATTTCTCTGCTCAGAGCATACTATCTAGTTCTCTGGCTCATCATCACGCACATTCAAGATTCATGCATTCTTAGTGATTATATTGCTGTTTAGCTCTGGTTTTCAGAAATTGTTTCAGAGATGCAGATAGATATGAGTAGCTGGGATGAAATGCAAAATACTCATTTCCCTTTATAGTCATTTCTCCTCTTGCTCACTCAACTGTTCTGTGCTCCCTCATATAAGACTTACCTGTGTAACATTGCAGCATGAATGTCTGCATCAAAACAAATGTCTGCTCCAGTAAGGCACATACCTAAAATAGCCCAGCTCTTCCTGCTTAAAATGTATGACAGCATTTCAGAAAAATAATACCATATGGAGCATTAAACAAGAACATCCTTTAGAAGTACATAAGCAAAGCAAAGCAAACCCACTGTCCAGAAGGTTTCAGGTTACACTAAAAGAAAAAAACATTAAATATCTGCTCTCCCATCCCATGTGGTTTACATTTCTCATTCTTCATTACTCTTTAACAGCTCAGCATACTCCCATTTTCAATCAATTTCTTCCTGTCCTGTCTGTATGAGGTGTTTTTATAGCTTTTAAATTTAGCAGCATCTACATCTAACTGGGCTTTTAGCTTTTCTTTTAATATCTGTACTTACTGGAAGGTGAAGCTCTATAGTCATACATTCCTACCAATCATAAGTAGAATATGGAGTGGGAGGGGTTCTTCAACAACTGTATATTGACCTAGTAACATCCCATTGCCACCATTCCATTCCTAATGACACTTTAATGGCAATTGATTTCCAGGGTCAGATTCTCTGTTGGTACTTGAAGCGCCAATGCAACTCTTCCATTTATTTTAGCACATTAATAGTACAATCAAAGCAGTTACAGCCATCTAAACTCACTAGACTGAGAAAGATGTAACTCTGCTTAGGATGGCACTGCAAAACTCTTCCGTTTATTAAATGGTAAAAATGTAAAGGTTCCCTTGCTCAAAAGCCAGTCGAATCCGACTCTAGGGTTACGGTGCTCATCTCCGTTTCAAAGCCGAAGAGCCAGCGCTGTCCGAAGACGTTTCCGTGGTCATGTGGCCGGCATGATTAAACACCAAGGCGCACGGGACGCTGTTACCTTCCCACTGAAGTGGTACCTATTTATCTACTTGCAATTTCTTGCTTTCGAACTGCTAGGTTGGCAGGAGCTGGGGCCAGAGACGGGAGCTTATTAAATGGTAACCCTATATTAATCTCTTCTTCTTCTTCTTCCTTCTTCTTCTTCCTTCTTCTTCCTCTTCTTCTTCTTCCTCTTCTTCTTCTTCTTCTTCTTCTTCCTTCTTCCTCCTTTCTCTTCTTCTTCCTCCTTCTTCCTTCTTCTTCCTCCTTCTTCCTTCTTCTTCTTCCTCCTTCCTCCTCCTCCTTCTTCCTCTTCTTCTTCTTCCTTCCTCCTCCTTCCTCTTCTTCTTCTCCTCCTCCTCCTTCCTCTCTTCTCCTTCTCCTTCCTCTTCCTCTCCCTCTTCTTCCTCCTCTTCCTCCTCTTCCTCCTCCTCTTCTTCCTCCTCTTCCTCCTCCTTCTTCAGCACATAAGACATACTGCTTTCAAAACATGCATGTAGAATTATGCATAAAACAGCCAAAAACTGACCATCTTTCAACAGCCCCAGAAAGTTGATCTCTGAGGTGAGCACCCAGCTCTTCATCATAAACAAACATCAGCTACTGTATTCTCCAGATCATCTTTTTACATTTCATTGCCACAACTTATTTCTGATTAGCTCAAGGTTTCAAGAAATCATATGAACATTATTCTTAGAAAATGTCTATTCTAATTCAATAATTCACAATAGTAATAAAGCAAAAGGGATTTTCAGATTAGCATATGTAAAGTTTAGGAATTGTTTTTCCCCTTATAGTAGCTAAAGGGGCAGAAAACTGGAGTTCATCTACATTAGACATAGTTGAGCTTGAATAACACGCAGGGCTCTTTTTGTAGAAAAAGCCCAGCAGGAACTCATTAGCATATTGGGCCACACCCCTGACAGCACAGCTCATTATCCAGCCTTTTGCTTGTTATTCTGTTTACCTTGTTTGTGGTCAAAACCCAGGGCCTTTTTTTGTAGCAGGAACTCCTTTGCATGTTAGGCCACACACCCCTAATGTAGCCAATCCTAATGAGTTTCTGCTGTTGGGTGTGGCCTATTATGCTAATGAGTTCCTGCTGGGCGTGGCCACTCAGGAGCCAGCTGGAACTCCGTTCCTGTGAGTTCCTGCCCCAAAATAGCCCTGAATAACAGGAGATGCTACTGATGCCAACAAAAGCATATTTTAATTCATCCTTACTCTTGTGAAAAATGGCTACATGATTGCTGTACATTTTACATTATTGATGGGCTTCTTAAGTACAGCAGAATGTTACAGGCTGAGAACCTGGTTTTCTTCTTATCATTAGTAAATGTATCCTTCCTGTGAAATTCTTAGATCCAGATTCTTATGTCATTATTATGCCATCCTTTGAGACATGTTTTCATTTTACTTTTGAAGATATGCCTCTAAAGCAATAAAAAGAAGATGAAAGAATTATTAAAATTTTAAAAACCAAGGTAGAATTATAGTCCCATATTTAACAGACCTTTTAAACCCAATCTCTTGACCTGAATTAGAATACTTCACTATACTGGTCCTGCACAGCAGATAAAGAAAGAGTGGAGGGAAGCATGCTGGAGGCTTCTTCTAATTATTTTACAAAGAGCTGTACAAAAACTCCCACCCCACCAATAAACAAAAACAAACTAGTAACAGGAGAACAAAATTCAAGTCCAGTTTTATTCAAGCTATCAGCTTTCTTATGCATGCACATTTCTTCAGACATATTGGAACAGGAAAGAGAGGGAGTTAAGTGAGTCCATTTTTGTAGTAACTTCCTATTTTTCCCTAAGTTCCTGAATAATCATATGAACAAAACTACTCAACTTGCTAGGAGATTAAGGCTGCAATTCTGAGAAAATTAAATTGGGGTTCACTTCTGAATAGAACTGCTCAATGTCTAAAAATTGTATGTTTTTATATCAAAATTTGAGAACATGAAGCTGAGCTTGTAATTGAGGTCAGGTCAAACCACACATGGAACAGTTTTGGGGTTGTGAGGATTTCTGTTGCTTCTTCACATACTTCAAGCAACGAAACACCATCTTAGATCACATTGAAGATGATGGTAAGTTAAGCAAAGGCTTTATAGATTTTTAAATCGAGTCTGCATTAGCTATATAAAGGCCCTGTTGACACGGAGCATTTGCCTCATGGAAGGCACGATAGTCGGGCGGATTTTCCGGGCGTGATCACACCAGAACATCTGGGAGGCATAGTGCACCCATGGCCAACCGATGGCATGCCGCCAAAGATGCACAGTTAAAAGGTACCTACAACAACCTACAGGAGCTGCGGTGGCTCAAGTGGTTAAGACGCTGAACTGCAGGCTGTGGAAGGTCAGTAGTTCAGCGGTTCAAGACCCGGGTGCCGCAAGACAGGGTGAGCTCCTGTCTCTAGCTCCAGCTCCTGCCAACCTAGCAGTTCGAAAGCAAGAAATTGCAAGTAGATAAATAGGGACCACTTCGGTGGGAAGGTAACAGCGTTCCGAGCGCCTTGGTGTTTAGTCATGCCGGCCACATGACCACGGAAACGTCTTCGGACAGCGCTGGCTCTTCGGCTTTGAAACGGAGATGAGCACCGCAACCCTAGAGTCGGATTCGACTGGCTTTCGAGCAAGGGAACCTTTACCTTTACCTTTACAACAACCTACAGGCAAATGGTTTGCCATGGGCTGCATACAGACTCCTGCAGTGTGATTGCGCCGGTGTGTGGCTTTTCCCCCAGGTCGTCCTCTTTGCTGCGGGTGCCGACGGAGGAAGCCCCGGTGTGCCGCCATCGCATCTGATCACCTAATGGCAGATCAGAATGTGACGGCGCAAATAGCCATGCTTCCCCCGTGCGTTATCTGGCCCGTGTGACCGGGGCCAAAGTAAAGTAATGTGAGCTACTGAACCTGCCTGAGTAGCAGATATATGGAATAGCACAGTTTGGCTTTCTCACTGTTGTGTGGTGGGGGAATAATGTTAATTTGGAAGATTTTAAGTGGCAGCTTATGACAGACAGAATCAGCCCTTACCGACAGGATCAATTCTACCAAGAGAAGAATGGATGTTTCCTTTCTCTGTGCACCTCTTCTCTTTAAAGGCTGTTTCGAAGTGTCATGTTTTATAACAGTAAACTCAGCCACCACCCTGTACTTGAAAACTGCCAACATTTTCTGAAAAAACAGCTGCATACAAACAAAAACGTGTAAAGTTCCACTATATCATGGTGAGCTACAGAATGAAAAAACTGAGAAAAAGAAAGTGCTATGATTTCTTGCTGTCGACTTTTGATGTTCATCAAAACCCAACATCATGCTGTTTTCAAATGTCAGAAGTTGAAATGTGTTAGCGCTTTGCCTCTTCAAAGGGCGGAAGTGGCATGATGTGAATTTGATGCAATAGAAAGTAAAGTTCTGTGGGCTGGTGGCCATTGCTGGAACTGTTCATTCAGAGGACTGACCTCAACACTTTTAATATATACAATGTATTCTGCCTACATTCTATCCATGCTTAAGTCAGGAATTCTGCTTGAAATGCAGAAATCATATCCACATATCTTGAATAAGTTAATCAGATACATGCAAGTTCCATCTATTTACAGCTTCATAACTGTTCAAGATGAGCAACCAACCTCTTCCCATTCTCTTCTGTCTGCTGAGGATACTGATAAGCAGTAATAGCACAGACTATGCATTTCTCTAACAACTTGGCTACATAGCAAGGAAGCTCACTCAAAGAAATGCTGCAAAGTTTTAAAATAGTAACTGTTTAACAACTGGAAACCGAATTACTGCAGAAGCTTTTTCAGGTTAGAGAACCATCTGAGCACTTTGACAGTGTTGTTGAGGAGTCACATTAAAAAGAATTGAATGAGTGATCCTGGTAACATATTATAAACCAATTTTTATTATTTTTAAAGCATAAGGGATTTTGTAAGCTGAAGTCTATCATCAGATGCATGAGGAGGAATGATTAAGGGCTGGTTAAAATGGTATTCAATGCTTGCCACAGAACAACTCTTCCCTGTATGTGATCCACAGATAATTGTGTAATTTTCAAAATGTACCTTTCATGCTATGGCGATCTCACCCTCTTCCCTCTCTCACACACAGGATTTTCCTTTTTCCTTCTTTTTTCTTGCTGAGCAGCCCCTATATCTATTTTTCTTATTTATTTGTCTATGGCTGTCCCACCTAGTCGCTTTACTAGGTATATTTTGATGCTGGCCCAGCCCAGGGAACTGAGGGAAGAAACACAATCACCTTCTTCTATTCAGCTTCTGAAATGGATCGTGAGGCTTTTGACAGTTCAAAATAAACAAAAGGTTTTATTTAATTTAGAGGAGAAAAGGTCAGGTGGAATCAGGGGTAGGATGTATGAGGTAAACCAATAATAAAACTGAGGTAACTTTGTAATCACACTAACTCCAGATAATTCGTTGCCAATGTTCCTGCTATTCAAAAGGTCTTTTAAAACTTCGAGGAGAGAGGCTTTCTTTTCAGTTTCTGTTTAAACACTCAAGTATAGCTTTTTGAGTTTCACTGACTCTTAAAGTCTAGAAGGCAGGAACATACAACCAATTTCCTAAAATCCTTCTATATGCACAGACTAGGGATCACTCTTCTTTTAAGAAATATCTCTCTTTTCACTGGACAGAGATTACTTCTCTTAATTAGAAGCAATTCCCCTTTTTGGCTTGAATGGGGATCCTCTCTGATCCTCCCACTCCTTTTGCCTCCTTACCAGTCCACAATCATTGTTTTACTGTCTCTTCTTCAATTGACAGTTCCCAACTGTCATTCCTAACTGACTCTCTCCACAGAATTCCATTTGAACAAACTGTCACTCAAAGGTTCTCAGATTCTGTTAGCCATTAACCCTTGACAGTTCATCAAATGTTCACACACTAGATGAGCTGCACCCAGTCATGGATATGAAACACTAGTGTGTGAACATGCCAAGTGCTTAGACCCATACACATGGAAGACATATTTAAATGTGTATGGATAATCTGTAGCATGTGGCATGATCTAGGGTCAACTAGATCAGGGGGCTATATGTGCAGCCCCCAGTGGAACAAATACCTCCCCCCTGGGACCATTTCAGTTCAGGAAAATGGCAAAGGAAATCCCTTCTACCCCCTAAAGTCCCAATCTAAATCAGGGCCCCACATGCTTGAGATATTCGTTCTCAGCAGCATAACATATGACTGATGGTCTGAAAGTTGGGTCACAGAACCCAGATTTAACCTCTGGAAAAAGTCAAGCATCTGAAGGCATTTTGGGATTTTTGCGGTCCAATTTTGCATCTCCCTAGCCCCACCACTTGGTACCTCTCCAAAACAAGGCAAAGTTCTTGACTGTGCATATCACAGGGATACAGGCAATATATTGTTCAATGCACTGTGGTAAACATGTATTGGCAGGGAGAGAATCAGGACATTCTGCTGTGCTCTCTTTTATGTGTGTTAGGTCTGTACAGTGATGTGTCAAGTCTTGAGGCCAGGAAATAAGTGAATTATTTTATCTGAACCACATTTCCTTTTACTGGTAATATAATTGGTCTTCTAGTATTCTATAATCACACAAATTAAAGATCAACCCTTTTAAGCTTATGTTAAATTGTGAAATGCTTGTAATCACAAGTAAAATTGTTTTTCTCTCTGTAATAGGATGCATATTTGTTGTGAGCCCCTTTTCTACAGCCAGGGGACTGAAACTAAATTTAGGGCTGATGTTTTACATTTGGTACAATCGCTACAGAAAAGTAAAATATGAAAAATGAATTTGCAGTAAAAATAACTTCAGGCTAAATTATTTATCATGCTTGTCATCTTGAAGCCCATTAATAGCTGTAGGCCCACAAAGAACCTGAAATTACTCAAAATGACATCCTTAAAGAATTTTACATAACTAGAAGTAAAGCTACAGTCACAGGACCTCTTCAGGAACTAAATGTTAAGTGTTATTGAGTGTTGGTAGCACACAGTGGTAAATATAAGCTTTTAGTCTAAAGCAGAGATGTACACTTCCACCTGCCACCAAAATCCCCCTCCCCCAGATATTATGGTGTAGTGGTTAAGTGCACGGACTCTAATTTGGAAGAACCAGGTTTGATTCCTCACTCCTCCATTTGCAGCTGCTGGATGACCTTGGGCAAGCCATAGTTCTGTCAAAGCTGTTCTTGAAAGAGCTCTCCTAACCCCTCCTACCTCACAGGGTGTCTGTTGTGGGGAGGGGAAGGGAAAGGAGTTTGTACGCCGCTCTGAGACTCCAAGTGAAGGGCAGGGTATAAATCCAATCTCTTCTTCTCTTCTCTTTGAGAGGGCAGAATGATTTTTAAGAGAAATATGTACAAATGTCTGTCCCAGGCTTCTGTAATAACCCTGATAATAATTCCGTACTATGTGTGGAGCAAATTACAGCGCAGCATCTGGGGTTGAAGAAGGCTATCCAACACAGGATATACTTGGAATCCCAATTTTTTGGGAGTACAAATAGAAAAGTGTTCCAATTTCCACAGTGTTTTCTCTTCCCACATGCAAATTAAGGATGTGCATGCATTCCAATGAGCTAAAAACCTAATGTGAAAATCCTAGTTTATTTTAGTTATTTGGCCAATGAAAACAAAGAGGAATATTAATAAAGGGAAAAAAGTTCTTTCTTCATGCATCATTTGTATCCATCCTTTACCTTTCTCTGCCCCCTCCATTTGACTGTGCCTTCTGCATGGTGGCTCCAGACTGGTGGCAGCAGCTGGGTCATAGGGCTGGCCATATGGCCAACCAACCAATATATCTTTCTCTCTCCTGCTGCTACTGCTGCTACATCAAATGTCTTTTTCTCACAGCATCTATGATGACATTCCTCAGTGTACCCTGATAAATGTAGTGATACATGCATACTCTGGAGACTGTATTTTCCAGGATACAACAAGCCTAGGGTGAAAACAATACCTGAAGCACCAGAAGGAGACAGAAGGCAGAGGCAAAAATCCTCTCTACAAGCTGACTGATTGGCTAGAGATGCCCTGCAGTAAGTGACACCAGTCATTGTCACCTGGCTGCAGGGGGGGAAGAGCAAGGGAAGAGCAGATGCTTCCAGTGGAAACAAAAGTTAGATTAAATGTAAATGTAATGAAACTGAATGAATGAATGAATGAAGCTTTAACGGCATATCCCTAATGGAACATGACTCAAGCTCACTTTAGTTTTTGTACCCATGCACATAAACATTATGGAGAGGCACATTTCTTGGAAACTTTTAAAATCAGTGTATGTACAGACTGTAGACCATTATTGATGAAAATTGCTTTTCCTGAAAAAATCTACAGTTTCATTTTCCTGTAGTACAAAATGGTCTCACAATTCCAGAAGTGAAGATCAATTCAAAGTACAACAAAAGCCTTGATGAATTATTGGACACCATTTACGGTATATCTTGATCTGAAATACATTTAGCTAAATCAATAGGATTTCATTCCGGTTTAGTATATTCAGAATGGGAATGTTCATGTAGGTCAGGTAATAATCAAGCTAGATTGCTGGTTATAGACTGTAATGAAATTCCATTTGTACTGGTGGCCAAGGGAATAGGCTTGCCAAGTCCCCCCCGGGGGGGGCGGGGAAACCTCGCCCCAGAGGCCCGTTCCCCGCCGCTGGCGGATCAGGCCCCAGGGGGAACTCCGCCCCGATGTGCATGTCACTAGGAAGTGACGTGACGCCGCCGGGCACGCTGGGGGTGGGGCCACAGTCATCCGAGGGAAAACTTGGATGGTCGTGGCCCCGCCCCCAGCGTGCTTGGCATCGTCACTTCCTGGTGACGTGGATGCGGCACGCATGCGCGTAGCATGCGCACGCTCCATGATTAGCCCGGGAGTCCCCCGCTGTGGAGGAAGGTAACACTTGGCAACCCTACAAGGGAACCATATTCACCATGTAACATCTTAAGGCAAGGGTGTCAAACTCATTTGTTATGAGGGACAGATCTGACATAAATAAAACCTTGTTGGGCAGGGTGACGTGTGTCATAAAATGTAATGCCAGGTAGTGGAGATATAAACTTTATAAAGGACACAAACACAAAGAGTTTTCTTAAACTTAAAATAAAAAGATGCTTAAAACATTAGCACTCTTGCAATATTTTGTTTATTTAACAGTGTCTGATAACTGACACCTCTTGCTCTGAATTATTACATCAAAATGTCTGTGCTGTTGCAATGTTGAGTAAGCTGTTCAGGTGTGTATCTGTAAGCTGCAAACCTACAATGATGCAGCAGCAGCAGAACTGGAAGAAGAAGCTGTATGTTTGACACCACTGCCGTAGGGCTTTGAAATACTGGGCACAAACCAGGCAAAGCCAAAGTCCCTTGAATTTCAATTGATCAGAAAGAACGTAAACCTCACACTTAAGATCTCTCCCACTGAAATGCATGGCATGCCAACAGAATTCAATTTGCTGGATTATGCCAAACATACCCTTCTCGAATGGACTTCCATTTTCTATCTAATTATGGAAATAATTAGGGTGATAGGGTCCATTAGTGAAGTCACATTGGTTCAAAGGCAGCTCCCACCTCAGTTCTATTCATCACAAAAGCTTGGCAAATTCCCCCATTAGGATGGAGATTTGGCACAGATAAAGTCCAACCAAATTTTATGAAAAAAGTCCAAACTGCTAAATTAAACAAGTTAAATATTGCCGAGCATTTCTATGGTTACAGAGCTTGAAATGACTTTTTTTTCAGTCAGTCACAAAGAAGCAATCCAAGGATCCCTACCTGTTTAGGCCCAAATTCACACAATATGAATAAAGTTACAGATTTCAAAGCTCCAGTACTACTTTCAATGGGTGCAAGAAAGAGAGTTCTGTGTGTTTTGGGAAGGACAGTGAGAAAACAGCTGGGAGAGGCAGAATGATTGTGTATATGTGCATATAATTCTGACAGGCACAAAAATGGAGTGTAAGTGGGCCAAAAAAAGAAATGTGGTACTACAATGTGAGTGGGAAACGGTATCCCTGTTCAGAGGTACACTTCTTATGAAGATGGAATAGGGTCACCAACCTTCAGGTAGTGTCTGGAAATCTCCTGGAATTACAACTGATCTCCAGGCTACAGAGATCAGTTCCCCTGGAGAAAATGGCTGCTTTGGAGAGTAGACCTCTAGGACACAATACCCTGCTGAGGTCCCTCCCATCCTCAAAGCTCCACCCAAAAAATCTCCTTCATTCCCAGCCCTGGCCACCCTAGCATGGGAAGTCCTTCTATCTGTCATGGCCTTCAAGTGATTCTCTATTTCAAGAAATACACAAATCCTAGGATCAGTTAATCTTCACTTAATAGAAGCGTGAAGGTACTTATCTGTTCCTTACTTTCTTTAAAAATTAAGTCATACCCTAACTTCTATGCTATGTGTGTAGTAAAGATGTTACACATTACCTCCGCTTACAAATTAAGCTCCATGCCCCTACACTTGCCTCTGGATTTTCATCCAAACATAGGGCCTATGGAATGTGTCCACACAGAAATTCAACAGTTGCACTTTTTCTGATAACTTGCTGCATACACACAATCTCTCCCTGGAACAGGGTTTCCAGGGGCATTTTGGGCTATGTTGGCAGATCACACTCTGTGGGCAGAAATACTTGCGCCTGCAGAAATGTTAGAGCTGACAAGAACACAATACAATCATATTCAGAGTTACTCCAGTCCAAGTTTATAGATTTCAATGGGTTTAGACTGGAATACCTCTGCATCAGATTGCACAGTGAGTCAAATGTGACTGCACACATTGGGTTGTGTCTAGCAATGTGCAAGCAGAGAAATAAAGGGACTTAGTGCAGTTGTGCTTGTGCAAGATCTTTGTACCCTATATATTACAGGGCCCAGAAATGGGTTGCTGAAGATATTGTGCAAGTAGAAATGCAAGTAGGGATACATTAACTACTGCAGTCTGTTTTTGGTCACATTCTTGGAAGACCTCTAGTGGAAGTAGAAATTTTGTGCTGGATGAAATCCAATGTATTTACGTATTATGTTACCTGGAAGTTACTTGGCTGAACTTACAATTGCTATACTTTGTAGAGCACTATTGTAGGCCATTTCAGGATCAGATCATGTAGCTGAGTGAGATATCTTGGATGGGGGAGGGTTAACACCACAAACTGTTATCCCCTCCCCCTAGTATTGTTGCTAGTACTATCACGGGGCAGAACTATTCATATACTACCTGTAAACTCATTGGGTTGGATCCAAACCAGATTTCTGGTCAGCACCAAAGATACCACAGCTAACATTCAAATCTGTTGGTTTCTATGAGCAGAGTATATGTGTTAAGAAAACAGCCAAATGACAAAACCGCCCACTTGATTCTTTTAATATTGTGTGTCCACACAAGGTTGTTATATCATGTTCAGCAGCCATTACAAGTCAAAAGTAGGGATGTCCAAGACAACTGGCATTCTGGGTGCCAGCTTCTCAAAACCAGAAATTCTTTGCAAAGCCACTATTGACTTGAAGCCCCTATAACCTGGTTGTAGTAGCTTGAAGAGGTGGTGTTTCCAGGTCTCTGTTGCCAACGTCTCTGTTGCCAACCAGCTGGCGAGGGAATTTGTAACAACTGTGCTTCAATGCTTCTGAAGATATTAGCAAGTCTTCTTTAGGTTCAATTGCTGAATATACCACTTCAGCACCTTGGACAGTCTATTAGATCATTCTGCCTTCAAAGGTGCTGACCTTACCAATGTTCCAGGTGGGCAGCAATGTTGTTTTGAAGCAGTAGTACAAAATTAGAGTCCAGTGACACCTTTAAGACCAAAGGTTTAGTCAAGGTATGAGCTTAAGGTATGCCTTGCACACAAAAGCTCATATGTTGAATAAACCTTTGTTGGTCTTAAAGGTGCCACTGGACTCCAATTTTGCATTACCAATGTTCTATCTCTACAGTTCCATGGAAATGAACCAATACAGTGCCACAAGTCATGTTTGAGCAGTACATATTTGCTGGATGGGACTACCTCCACCTCTGTCAGCCCCAATGGTTAGGACAACAATCACAGAAAAATCTGAATCTGAATCAGGTACTCACAACTTACCGTTTGATGTAAAACATCAATGCAGAATCTTTATAATGAAGTTGAAAGAGTCTTTTCACGATTGCCCATGTTATTAGTTTACATTAAGGACTATTTGACTATAAAATGTTAGCTCATGCATCCTATTGTATAGTAGTTCTCTCTTACACTGAACAATATTTGGACTGTTTGCATATAACAATGGAAACTTTTTTGCACACAAATCCCCAAATCTGTACTTTTCAGAACATCATATTATGTTAATATCTTATGCATATATACTATAACATCCATAATCTGTAGCATTCAAATACATACTTCAGCTATAGTGGACAAAAAGTACTATCATAAGCGAGAAGAGCAGCTAAAAAAATTAGCTCTTCATTCAACATATGAAATTTAGCCCTCTCCCTTGTTCTTCCTGATACTATTTTGCTCCTTTAGGAATGTCAGAGCACAATGGTGACATGACAGAAGCCACAAACAATAGAATCCTCTTTTCTGTGCAACTCTGAGGTACAAAAATCTTTTCTTGAATCCCTGGTCCAAAGGCATCCCCCCCCAAAGAAAACCCCACCTTTGCTGTCTTCTGAACAGAGAGTTTATTGTTCCTAACCCTGCATAGGGAAAAATAGGGCTTTGCCACAGCCCTTAGATATTTTCTTCAACTATGCATCTCTACCACATATTGTTTCTTGAGAGCTGTATATCCAATCCCTGCTGACTTTGGCTTAAGTTGTCAATACCACCTAGCAGTGCTGTCTCCTCTGTACCATAGTGTGTGCTGTAAGGCTTCTTTAGACTTTTCCATCTACCCTTGCTTCAGTTCTGTCTTCTGTCCTTTCCCTCAAGCTGTCTTCTCCTTCACCTGCCTTTTCGCCATATGTTTCTGAATCTATTTAGTAATTGGGTCACTTTCTTTAGCCACTTGGTTCCTTATCACTTAGCTTCTCTTTCCAGTTATCTTCCTATCTCACCATACTATTCTGTCCTGAGCCAGTATAACATTTTAATCACAGTCAAGGATAACTTTCCTTCTCCAAATAAAATTGAAAATGCAAATACATTTGCAGACCCATTGGTTTTGGAAGTTTCACAACAAGAACAAAACAGCGCACAGCTGTCAAGCTGATTCACATAAGGAACAAAAATGATTCCATTATGGAATTTTGTGTTATGCTAGTCTTGAATTTCAGGAGTCAAGCCCCAAAGTCCTCTTCTGTCTATGTGAAAAGCCAGACAGCTCAAATGCATTCACTATTTCATAATAATTGGTGCCCTCCTGTCTGCTTGGATTTTCCTCAGCACCTGTGGGAGCCATTCTGCACTCTGTTAGCATCATACATTAGAATAGAGGAAGAGCTAATTTGCCAGATGGAGAGAATTGATGGCACACCAGCTAGGCACTTCTCCTTCGCGCAAATAAAAGCCGTCCCCTAGCAATACAAGTTGAATAAGAATAACAAACTTGCTCCAGTTTGTCCTGCCCTGCAGGAACTGGTTTTATTCAAGAAACGCCACCATACATAACACAACTTGGTAACAGCCATCTTTAAATATATTTATGAGAACTCTTGCTGCTGTATGTATTTTGCGTTACCACCAAAATACTTCCCTCTTAACAACTTGCATTCCCAAGATTATTTAGAAACAGAGTTTAATGTGAAACATGAAGTGTAAAATAAGGATCCACATGGCCACTGATCTCAATAAAGACCTACAAAAGGGAACTTTAGTGTTAACTGGGTGCTTATACTGTGACAGATGTAGACATTTTGCAATCACAACAACAGGAAAGAGATCAGCTGCCACCACAAAAATGAATTGGTCCATTCCCATAAGCAATCTGTTCAAACTAGTCTTTCTGTGCAGTAATGTACCCTAGTACAGAATCATCTAGGTTTTAAAAAATGCCAATTTTGTGAACCAATGTTTAATTGTGAAATCCATACACTTGCTACTCTAAGTAAAAATGTGAAAATGACCTTTGGACATTTTAGTTGCATCCTTGCATGGTATTGGCAACCACACCCTGGGACAGGCACAAGTTCCCAGCTGAGTAAAATAATGAGTGTGAATCAGTGAGAGCCAGAAGGACAGGCTGGACACACACATTCTTAAAATATGCTGTACAGGTAAGCTAAAAAAAAAAAGAGTTCTCAAACATAGAAGAGTTTTTGTAGTCTAACAATCACATAAAAGTATGAATTCAGCTACAAGCTAACCTTTTTTCTTCTGTTCACTGAAAGGATGAAGCAAAACAGTATTTTACATGCATTGTGTTTCAAAACACTCAAAATTCAGAAACCAAAATGTATGATTATTCTACATTAAGTATCTTGTTAATATTTAACTACTTTGTACCAAAAATATTTACAGCAAGGCAGACAACACTGTCCCCATTATAAAGCTTCAAATCCAAGACCAAATTACATTACGGCTCTTAGGACCTAAGGTTTAGAAAGATGGCGGCATCTTCTTGGAACCAATCAATCCACAAATCTAGCCCCTCAAATAGCATGAGTCTAAATGCTGCACAGACCCTATTCTTACCAGATAGTAAGGTCACACTGGGACTTACAGACATGTTAGTTCACAGGTTACAAGGCCTGTAACAGACCGGTATGAGATAACTGCATGGAGGCCTACAAAGTATGTAAACAGGCCCAGAGTCTGAAATGTTTTTTTCTTTTCTTTTTTTAAGTCAGGTTTTATTGGTTTCATGAAAGAGTACTACAAAGAGAAATAATGGTTTTTTCAATGGTTTACCATTAAGCACATAACCTGATTTTCAGTTTAAGGTAATGGGGGTGCCTTTTCAGTTTTGGGATTGGTTCACTTAAATTGACCACTCCAGTACATATATTAGATGGTGCAACTTTAAGCTGTCACAAACTACTATGGGAATCCGATCCAGTTGCTACTATTACAGAAACTTTCCTAGGCAATAGAATGTTCTAGCTTAATCCATCTCACGCAAACAAGTACCCAGTTATAGCCCAAGATGACTAATACAAACTCTAATATAATAGTGTTTATAAAAGCACAACTGATAACAATCATACTGCAGAAGTGATAACCTTTAGGCTCATCTGCCTGTCTTCAGATCAGCTAATTTTTTTAAATAATCAAACTATCTGTTGGCATGGGCAGCAAAAGATTCTGCATGTAAATTTTATTTAAGTCTGCCCAGTGCAGGGAAGATAGTGTTAATTTTCAAAGGGCAGTAGCCACATTATAACCAAGACAACAAACTAGAAAACAAGTGAAGTATTCTAGATCTCTATACAAACAGTAATGTATACATTCCTAAAACCAGTCAAAGTAAAACCAAATACCCTTTTCAAACTGAACAGCACATACCTTACCTTGAATTAGAAGTCACTGTTTAAGACATTTTGCCTAAATGATTGTTGTTGCTTTGCCATTTTTCTTCCTAAGAACACTAGGTACACACTGTTCTTCACAACTGTTTACACCTATCACCAAAACAATTCAAATCATGTGTTTGGATAAATTAGTCCAAGAACAAGCTATTCAGACACTGCCAACCCACCTGCTGTGGAAAGAGGTAAATACATTCTTTTAAAGCAATCCCAATTTTCCCTCTCCCTATAAAAACATCTCAAAATAGAGATCACACTAAGAAGCTAGTTGCACATTCTTCTACAAGGGGAATTTTGATCACCACAGCTTCCTATAATGAAACATGAATTCCATTTGTGAAAAAGGAAGTTGGTACAATGCCCTTTCTGCATTCATCTTAAACGAGGTGATGTTGAGAGAGTTTAAACTGGAGCAAGCTTATGTTAAAGTGGAATGCAGCATGAAGTTAATTCTCATGAAGTCTTTTTTATTCCTTTTCCTTACTTCAGTCGTATCCAGTTCTGTGCATTAGCAGTCAATGCAGAGCTTCAGTTATCTAACAGCGAAGGTTATGTAGCCCTAGAATGCAATGTCAGCATAACTTTGAAATGAGAAAAAGATGCACTCATGTCAAAAGAATGACAATGCTGAAGGAACTTTTGAGATATCAGAATGACGACACTTTTCCATTTTCTCTCCTCATTCTGAAGCAGTACAGTAAGTCATGCAGTATGTACAACTGTGTTCTAGCAATATTCATAGCTAGTAGATGGCACGTGGATTCTTTGTGCTATAGTAGGCCTCACAAGCAGCAACATAAGCAGATTCTGGGAAGAAGTCATCGTGGTATTCTGCTAAAAACCTGAAAGAGCAGAGCACATATGATTTGCTTTAGAATGTATAATGTGCATTTACAAGTAGGCAATAGTTTAAAATAAAAAAATGCAGACTAAGAAAGTGCAGAACATCAGATTTTTAGAACTGTATTGCCTCATTTCAGTAACTTGTAAAACCATATTGTAGGGCAGCATCTAAAGGTCATTTAAAGGGTGAAAGTAGAATGCAATACATTTATTCCAAATTAGGAATATCTTTTTATAATCCAAATAGTGTGTGCTTCATATCACTTTACCAGGCAAAGAAATTCTTTTCAAGATTATTAATACAGCAATTTTTGGTCATTACCACTAGAGGCCACTGGTGCCAATGAAAACCAAAACCCATTGAGTACAACTTTCTTTTAGGTCCTTCTGCTACAAATACCATTGAAAATGACAGTTCCTAACCCCAGATGCAAAAAATATGGTTCCCAGCATGTTAAACAGAAGAACCTTAAAGAAACTCTTTAGGCAGAATCTCCTACCTTTATACCCTGAAGATGAAGTGATTCTGCCCTGGTTCTCTCTCCCCAACCTATTGGTAAGTTAACAGATTCCCTTGAATGTTAGGGTTGTGAGACAATAGCATCAAGTTACCTTAGAAACAATTCAAAGTGCTTCACTAATGCCTTTAAGTTCTTGTCAGGAAAGCTCATCTTCCCAAGAATCTCTGGAAGCTTTACTGTAAAAGGAAAGGAGAGAAATGATATGGGTTTTCCATCACTTCCACAGTGTTTGAACACAATAAAGGTAAAGGTTTCCCTTGCTCGAAAGCTAGTCAAATCCGACTCTAGGGGGCAGCGCTCATCTCCGTTTCCAAGCCGAGGAGCCATCACTGTCCGAAGACATTTCCATGGTCATGTGACTGGCATGACTAAACGCCGAGGCGCACGGAATGCTGTTACCTTCCCACCAAAGCGGTGCCTATCTACTTGCAATTTTTTGCTTTCGAACTGCTAGGTTGTCAGGAGCTGGGCCAGAGACGGGAGCTCACTCTGTCACGTGGCACTCGGGTCTCGAACTGCCGAACTACAGACCTTCTAGTCTGCAGCTCAGTGTCTTAACCTCTGAGCCACCGCGGCCTCCTTGAACACAATATACCCCTCTAAACACTTTTTCTTCCACCAAAGCAATTTATAGCATTGAACTAACTTCACTTCTCTATTGACACCTACTTGGATCATCATGCATGCTTTCAAAGTTACAGCCTATTTATGCTACAGTAAACTTCGGCAAAGATTTACAGCTGTGATTGGATTGGATCCATTCCAGTCTGGCTTCCGCCCGGGCCACAAGACAGAGATGGTGTTGTTCGCCCTGACAGACGATCTCCACAGACAGCTGGATCAAGGCAGGTCTGCACTGCTGTTGCTGTTTGATCTCACAGCGGCGTTTGACACAGTTGATTATGATCTTCTGACTCACTGCCTCACTGACATAGGAGTTCGGGGGGTAGTTTTAAAGTGGCTCTCCTCGTTTCTCCATGGTTAAGGACAGAAGGTGGCACAGGGAGCGAGGATGTCAGCCAGGTACCCCTTAATATGTGGGGTCCCTCAGGGGGCAGTCCTCCTTCCAATGTTATTCAACGTCTATATGCGCCCCCTTGCCCAGATGGCGTGGAGTTTCAGGTTGGGGTACGCCGATGACCCTCAGCTATATCTGCTACTGGACGGCCGCCCAGATACTGCCCCGCATAACTTGCCTGGGGGGTTGGAGGCTGTGGTGGGATGGTTAAAAAAGGGTTGGCTGAAGCTGAATCCAATTAAGACAGATGTTCTATGGCGGGGGGGGGAGCGCGTCAGGACTGGGGCACAGACTTCCCACGCTTGAAGACTTGGGACCAGTGTATCTTCGGGACCATCTCCTCTGGTATGTCCCCAGGAGAGCATTACGCTCTACTGAGAGCAATTTGCTGGTGATCCCTGGCCCCAAAGATTTTTCGGCCCTGGCTCCAACCTGGTGGAACTCTGCCAAATTCCATCAGGGCCCTGTGGGATTTAATGCAATTCCACAGGGCCTGTAAAGCAGAAATGTTCCGCCAGGCTTTTGGCTGAGGACCGCAACAGTTTCCACCATAGCTGCCACCCCTTTCTTTTCAGCCTCCTCCTTAACCTGCCCATGAGATGGAAGAACACCTGAGCAGGTTTTTAATTAACTTAAATTATGGATGCCATCTGGAGACTGAGTAATTAAGATTAACAGATTGTTGATTTTAATCTGTATTTTGTATGTTTTTAATTTGTTGTAAATCGCCCAGAGCCCTATGTACTCAGGGATGGGGCGATTCAGTAATAATAATAATAATAATAATAATAATAATAATAATAATAATAATAATATGATGCACCATATTTTGGAAGCAAGTACCACTGGACAAAGTAGGGTGCAATTGCAAGTATACATGCATAGGATTTGTTGAACGAATTAAGATTACATGCAAACCCTTTTAGATGTTCAGCGATGCACAGATTTTAAAGAAGAAAATTATATTTTACCAAACATTCGTAGTAAATGTTGAGACCCATAAATGTAAGAGGGTGGTGGTGGTTGATCATCTAGGGGATAGTTCTCTGGCATAAGTTTCCACGACAACACCTGAAGACAAAAAAAGAGAGGGCATTCAAGAATACATGAGTAACAATCATATTCCTGGATAACAGCATTTGGAGATCCTATTAGATATTGGCAAAGAATGCTGTTTTAATTCTTTATGTTACTATTAGAAATTAAATTTTCCAGCTTGGAATCAGGTCAGACAATTTCAAGACACAAAAATGCATTTACACAATATAACAATCAGATATGCAGACGATAACACTCTAATGGCAGAAAGTGAAGAGGACCTCAAGATCCTCTTGCTAAGGGTAAAAGAGGAGAGCGCAAAAGTAGGCTTGAAAACATCAAAAAAACCTAAGGTCATGGCATCCAGCCCCATCACTCCCTGGCAAATAGAAGTCATGGAAGCAGTGATAGACTTCACGTTCCTGGGATCCAAGATCACTGCAGATGGTGACTGCAGCCATGAAATTAAAAGACGCCTGCTCCTTGGGAGGAAAGCGATGGCAAACCTTGACAGCATAATGAAAAGTAGAAACATCACCCTGCCAACAAAAGTCCGTACGGTCAAAGCAATGGTATTCCCAGTAGTACTGTATGGCTGCGAGAGTTGGACTATAAGGAAGGCTGAGCGCTAAAGAATAGATTCTTTTGGATTATGTTGCTGGAGTAGACTCTTGAGAGTCCCCTGGACTGCAAGGAGATCAAATCAGTCAATCCTAAAAGAAATCAAACCTGACTGTTCCCTGGAAGGCCAGATACTTAAGCTGAAGCTCAAATACTTTGGCCACCAAATGAGAAGGGAGCACTCACTGGAGAAGACCCTGATGCTGGGAAAGACTGAAGGCCAAAGAAGACGGGGACGACAAAGGATGAGATGGTTAGACAGTGTTATCAAGGCAACGAACATGAAATTAAGCAAACTCCAGAGCACGACGGAAGACAGGAGTGCCTGGCGTGATGCGGTCGCAAAGAGTCAGACTTGACTATGCGACTGAACAGCAAAAATGTGGAAGAATCTGTGACAATTCCAGAGGGAGGATCTTATTTCCCCATTCCCTTTCCAACTTCCTGCTTTCCCTCTTTCCTCTCCCCTTGCAGTGTCTTAAGCCTCTCTTCTTTTCCTTCTTTCCCATCTTTCTTTTCCTATTTCTCTCCCTTGCTGCCTTCGCCCACCCAATTCACTCACTCAGCCACCTATTTCTGTTTCCCTTCCAAGGTCTCACCTTTCCCTTCTTTTGCTCCTTTCCCAATTTTTTAATTACTTTCAGTCCATCTCTTCCCCCCGCCACCCCCATGTTAACAGATGTTTGGAATCTTTGACAATGTTGTCAGACATTCCTCAAAATGGCCACTCTGTGGTACGTTTTCCAGAAACAATCAGATATTGCTTCTATAATTTGTTCGGTTTTTTTTAAACCTACTTTTTTTAGCATTCCATATTTTTCTGGAAACCTGGGACTATCCTTGGTCTTGTACAAAAATACCCCCAATGTATGGTCCCATTATGAAGATTTTTTTATTTATATCCTGAGGCTCTTGTTCAGAATTACCTAAAAAGTCCTAACCAGCCTGAGCCTAGGACACATGAACAAGTACCTATTTCCACATGTTAAAATCAGCATCAGAGGACAGTCTTTGAGTATTCGTCATTGACAGGGTAGCCTAAGTTGCAACTCCCAGGGGTAGGGCCTTTTCAGTGGTGGTGCCCTGTGAAATTGTCATCCCATGTCTGTGTAACTAGGATCAAGTTTAATGGTTTGTATGCACCAAAACAATATTGTTTCAATGAGCTATATCAGTGAGTTCTAGGAGTGATGATAGCTCTATATTCTGTAACAGGTCTGAATCTTGTTGGAGTTTCCTGGTATTTTATTCCTATTGATAGGTTTTAGCTTGTTTGCAAACTGCCTTGGAAATTAGTTAGAAATTTGGGCTATTAGTATTTTAGATAAAGTTTAGAACTGAAAGTACTGCCAAACCCGAATTCTAACCCCAAAACAATTCTGAGATTTTATTCTGTGTACCTGAACTAATTCTCTTTAACATAAAAAAAGGTGGGTTTCATTGCCTGGAACTGAAGCAAAAGTGTTCATCAGTCCACATAAAAATCTTTTCTGAACTGGTTTTTGGGCAAGGGAATTATTTTAGTTCGGCTTTCTGATTTTAATCCCAATAATACCTGTATTAACAAAGTTTAATTTTTTTATTTTGTTTTCTAAACTAAACCTCTATGGGGTCGGGGGAAGGGAACAACCTAAAACTACGAGTAACAAGAGATCATTAATACATATTTTGAATTAATCGATGTTTCCCTAATATCAAAATGGTAATACATGAGAGTTATTGCAATAAAATTGTAGAGAATAAAGCGAGCATTCAAAAACAGATTTGACCAAAGTGTATGCTTTTTAGCTTAAAGTTATTGATTAATAATAGGTATCAGAGTTACATTAGTATACTTATTTTCTTCCTTTACGTTTCTTTTCAAACTCCCTTTTATTTTTAGGAGGCTTAGGAGCCATAGCCCCTAATTCTGCTTCAGAGTCTAAGGATTCAGCAGACGAGGAGTTCTTAGAACTTTCTTCATTTTCATTGTCTTCTTTTTCTGCATCTTTATCGTCCTCCAATTTCTCAGGTCCATCTTTATCTTGTTGTTGTTGCTCAAAATTTTTTTTGCTTTAAGAACAGAGTCAATCTTTTCTTTCTTCCTGTTGAAGTTGAAAATAATGCCTTCCGGTGTAATTTATCTGTAAGGGGTGTTATGCTTTTGCCATCTCTTTCTCTCTCTCTTAGACAAATATCATTAGCAAACAAATAAATATCATTGGACAAATAAATATCATTATCAATATATATTTTTACCCCTTTTGTTTGTATTTTAGCAGTCTCATTTAATGTTAATAAAAAGCAAATTTGCATATTTTCCAAAAAAAGGGTGTGTAATATTTGTTCATGTCGTGTGGCTCTCAAACATCTGACGCTTATTCTATGTGGCTCTTACGTTAAGCAAGTTTGGCCACCTCTGGATACATGCATATTTCAGGACTGAATTCAGACGGTTATAAACAGGGGCAGCACAAGACCTAAGAATCCTGTGTAGGATTATAAAGGTTTACCTCATTCAATTCATTGTTTCTTCTGCCTTCAAAACCAGCAAATACTGCACTGCCCTCTTTGCTGGGAGTCAAGGTAATGGGCGAAGAGGATCCACTGTGGACAGGGGTTTCTTCAAAATAAAAGCAGAATAATTTTATTCATTGTAATGGGACCACAGTTTTACCTGAATGTCCTCTAGCAACTGGGCTACAGAATCCCCCTGGCCCTTCGATGAAAACTCCAATTTCCAGGGGGATACCACGGTCAACCAAACATGGTGTACAGCAATTCTTGTTTTAGTTACTTCCTACAGGGAGGAACAGTTAGGTGTGCATTCTTGATTCATACTTAAAGGTAAAGGTTTCCCTTGCTCGAAAGCTAGGCAAATCCAACTCTAGGGGGCAGTGCTCATCTCCGTTTCCAAGCCAAAGAGCCAGAGCTGTCCGAAGACATTTCCATGGTCATGTGGCCGGCATGACTAAACGCCGAGGCACACGGAACACTGTAACCTTCCCACCAAAGCAGTACTTATTTATCTACCTGCAATTTCTTGCTTTCAAACGGCTAGGTTGGTAGGAGCTGGGGCCAGAGACGAGAGCTCGCTCTGTCACACGGCACTAGGGTCTCGAATTGCCGAACTACAGATCTTCCAATCTGCAGCTCAGCATCTTAACCTCTGAGCCACCGTGGCCCCTGATTCATACTTGGAATGCAATAATTAAACAAGGTTGCTCTGGGAATAGTGAGATTTAGAAAAGTCTCAAACTAGTCTCAGACTAGGCAATAAGGTTTCAGCAAAGTATCATATAAACCAAATCCAAGTTAGACTAGAAGGAAAAATAGTGTTGCACTTACCTGTAAGTGTTATTCATCAAGTTGTTTTTAGTGCAAGCACACATTGGGACTGCGTAGGTGCAGGCCAGCCACCAGAGGACTTTTCCAGCTATTTCTTCTCTCTTTAGAAGATAAGGGGGGTCCCCCCCTCCCGTGGAGTGAGTCAGTAGCCATTTTCTCACTCAGGTGGTCATGTGCTCTGAAGTGGGGGTTCCCCTTTCCCTCAGTTCTCCTAAGTCACTGTGAGCACTCTGGGAGAAACACCCAAGAGAGCTCAAGGCAGAGCAGGAGGGAGGGAATGTGTGCCTGCGTAGAAGACAACTCAGTGAACAACCATTACAGGTACACTGTTTTCATCTTCGGTCTTCTGTGCAATCCCACATTGGGAGACTATAATGCTACTCACCAAGGAGATGGGGTGATGGCTCTCATTGGAAGAGAGAATGCAGGAACGCATTGCAGACTGAAGTCCTTTCGTGCACTGACATCCACACTGTTTGACAAAAGGATCCAACAATGACCACATTGCTGCTCTGCAGATGTCTGTCAACAGAGCACCACATGTGAAGGCTCCGGAGGCCACTTGAGCTCTGGTGGACTGGACTCTGATGGTCAACAGACACAGCTGCTTGGCTTGATCGTATTCGTACCACCATTTGATGGCCCTTGTGACCCACCTGGAGAAAGCCAGGGAGGAAGCTGCTCTATACTTGGAAGGGCCTGAACAGCATATGAAAAAGCATGCTGACTTTCTAAAAGGCTTTGTTCTATGTACATAATATAATAAAGCCCTTCTGACATTTAATGTGTGAAGGGCCTTTTCAGAGTCTGAAGTTGGAAAGGGGAAAAAAGAACGGTAAAATGATATCCTGTAACAAGTGAAAAAGGGTAATGATCCTGGCCAGGAAGCGTAAACTAGGTCTCAATACAGGAGGATGGCAGTTCTAAGGGCTGCCATCCTCCTGGCTGACATAATAGCCACCAGAAATAGGACCTTCAGAGATACGGCTGCTAAAGAAGAAGTGTCCATAGATTTGAAAGGTGTCAATATTAACTGCATCAACACCCCTGTCAGCAATCATTGGGAGATCATGGGCGTCAATGGGGGAAACATGTTAACCAATCTTTTAAGGAATGGACATGAGAGCTGGTGAGAAAACAGGGGTTTTCCCCCCACCATAACATGGGAAGCAAAGATGGCTGATAAGTGTATCTTCATGGATGACACTGAGAGCCTTGAAATCTTAACAGCTAGCAGATAATCGAAAACTAATGGTAGATGGCAGAAATCAGTGGAAACCCCCTTGGAAGCTGCCCATAGGGGAAAATGCTTCCATTTACCAGCATAAGAAGCTCTGATGGATGGCTTCCCAGGATTAAGGAAGACCCGATTCACCTGATCTGAGAATTTTATATTGATAGATTCAGTAACCAGGTTGTCAGACATGAACTCCCCACCTCATGATGTAACATCAACTCCTTGAGTAACAAATCTGGGATTGTCGGGAAGTGTATAAACCTCCTTTGGGATTCTGACATGAGGGTCTGAAACCATGTTTGTCTTGGCCAAAAGTGGGTTCCTAGGATACACCAGGTCCCCTCATTCTGAACCCTGGCCAACACCCTCATGATCAAAGAGAACGGGGAAAGGTGCCCATTCACCTGAGCTGTAAGGCGACCCCTATTGAGAGATGATCACTCCCTGCCCAGAAGCAAAATAGCATTTGAGGCAAACAGATCTACAGAGGTGCCCCATTGTGCAAATATTGGCAGCATGGATTACATGGCAATGGACTACTCATGCTCCAAAAAGCCAAGGAAGAATACGCCTTCCTGGTAATGGCATCAACTTTTCAGCCCTCTTTGTCAGCAGGGGATGCATGGCTACCTAGGCAATGCCAAACCTGCATTTCTTCTGCTACAAGGGACATTGGGTCTGGGTGCGTAAACAGATATGGGCATCCCTCCTGTTGTACCCTGTAAAGGTTCTCTACCCTTTTAGAAGTGAAGGGGTTGCTGGAAGGTTTCTCCCAGACAGCAGTGTAGATATCCAATATACCTTCCGGCATGAGGAAGGTGATGGTTCCTGGTGAGTCCAAACAGAGCCTTCCTAAGATCTTATCCTTGGGCTTCAGAACAGAAGAGGTCACCTGGATTTCTGGGGACCTGGCCATCCTGATCATCTGTCTAGGGTACAGACGGAGATCCTCATTGGGTGATATCAGATCCGTGCTTCCCACCATTTTGTCAGGAGATGGATTGGATGGCTAACCAGAGATCAGTTCCAACAGGGAAGGTGCGCCCTCCTCCTCAGAATAGTTAAGTGGATACTGCTCAGGAGGGGAACCAAGACAGTCCAGGTTGGTACCAAAGTGTGTGGAGAAGGCCCAGAGGGATGAGCAGGCTTGGTTCTGGAAAACCTAAGGAAATCATCCCATTCCTGCAGGAAGGAGGAAGTGTAATAGAAGGAAAATTGCTGCCAGGGGGAAGAGGGGTGACATAAGGCCAAGGTGCTAGTTGCATAGGCTCTGGGAGCAAGACCGGATCCGAGGAGGCAGAAGCCATTTAGACTTTGCCTTCAGACAATGAGGGGACTGGAGCCTGTAGGTGTGGATATGGTGTTCTAGGAGAAGGTAAGTCCTGTTGAGCAGGTGCCAGAACTGAAGAGGTCAGAATGGCTGGAACCAATAAGGCCACTTTGGGTGGTGAGCGACTCAGAACTGACTGACTCTTCTCACAGTGTTTTTACACAGTGGTTGGTTTTGGCCTTAGCCTTTTGGGGGAGGCTCCAAAACTCACTGAGAACACTCAGGTGATTCAGATCGGTGTGTCTGTTTGGAACGGACCCCGGACGGAACCAATGGCTGATCTGTTAAGCCTGGTAACTTACTGGGGATCATTTACAACTGCTCCACTGAGGCCGAAGCTTTCACTGCCAGGCTTTCGAAGAACGTTAGGGCTTTCTCCCAAAGGCTAGCCTTCAATCCGGCCACTGTGTTGGACCGTGCCTTCCGAGTGAACTGGAAGCACTGTTTGCAATTGCCAGTGTTATGCCCTTCACCATGGCATAGGAGGCAAAGGGAATACCCATTGGAGTAGGTAATTTTCATCCCACATTGGGAACACCTTTTAAATAGCACCTTCTGTGACATTTCTGATGAGAAAGACAATGATTCTGTGAAGAATAACCTAAAAGGAACAGGAAGTCACTCGAACATGTCCTTGCACAGAGCACGTGACCATTTGATGGGAAAACAGCTACTAACTCGCTCCGAGGGGGAAGAGCTCCCCCTTAGCTTCTAAAGAGAAAAGAAAAAGCCAGAAAAATCCTCCAGTGGCTGGCCTGTGCAGATTGTGCACAATGTGAGACTGCACAGATGACCAAAGAGGCACTGTATTTCTTACTTCACACATGAAATAAATTCAGTGAGTGTCAAATATTTGACTCATTACTCAACTTAGTTTATTAGAGTAAGAACAGTGAGTTTGATTTAATCAGCATTTCCATATTTATTGAAAGTATCCATATGAAAGCCTATGCTAGTGTCTTCTTCCCCAAGACTGACCAGTGGATACAGGTGCAAATATTTAATGTCTTTGGTAGTGGCCCAATTCACCAGCTTGTATGTGCTGAGACAATATAGCCAGTTGAATAGTTGAAGAACGGACCATGCTGCTTATAGAGCCAGAGTAAAAATGTAGTACTGTTACAAAGCAAATAGTTATTTCAGCTTCTGACAAGTTATTGCTGCAAAGGAATTTCTTCGCAGCAACTTCTGTAAGACAATCAGTCTGGAGCTAGACATAAAGGATGTATGGCTGCCATCAAGCAAGCAGCTGTCTCTCTCTAGTGCCTAGGAGGAGAACATCTGTGACAGCACAGAGCTGCCTCGCCTGCCTTGTTTGTTGCTGCAAACAAATATGATATTGTCTCATGTGCTTTGCATTATTATAATGTATACAAGAAGAAGAGATAACGGAGGGCTGCTGTTTTCCAACAGCAATTGTACTTATTCCATAATACCTATATCTGGCAGTTGAAGTTTCATGTATCAATACTTAAGATATTTACTGCAGGGTAAAATTTTCAGTCCCACTAATATCTACTTCCATCCACTACATTTACAAATTCAACAGAAATTACTACATCCCCTGCCCCCATCTGTAAAGGCGAAGTATGATAAATTAAAATAGATTTTACTTCCCCACTCCATAAATTTAATGATCTCATTTCGAAACAGCCACTTACTCTTTTCAAGATGCAAAAACAACTTTGGCATTGAAGCAGGAGTCTCAATATTCCGTCGCTTTGGTTGTGGAGAAGCACTACTTTCTGACAGTCTGTCACAATTGGATGTATGACGGGTAGAACGCCTGAGCGACTGCAAGATTTCAGGTTCAGCTTTCCGCCTTTTAGGCGTTGTGGACTCTCCTGCTATCGGTTGGCTGTCTGTGGACTGTGGAGTTGATGGATTCAGAAGAGGTGGACTTGGGGAAAGCTCTTCTTGATTTCTGAGATAGACAATATAAAGGAGGGGGGACTGGGTTGTAAGTTTGTGTAAGTGTGCTTAAAGCAACTATGCAGACAAATTTCTTCCTGTCAAGAAATTGGATCTTTAGTTCAATTTCTTGTTCTTTCATTAAAAACCAGGCCTCATATTAATATCTAGATCTGCAAATGGGTTGAAGAGGCCAAATGGAAAATAACTGTTGGTATTGAAGGGTTGGCAAATCAACCTTGTAAACTTTGGATAACAATTCAGGTATATAGACAAACCATTTGTTTACCAGGACAGGAGCTGGCACCAATGCATCCTTCAATTGGTGCTGTGATTTATACTATACAAGGGATAGGTTAGATTGCAGATAACCCCTCTATCCTGTCATAAAGTGGCCCCCTTCTGTTGCATCTGTTGTAACAGATTTATGTCAACATAATTTCACTGGCATGATTTTTGATTGGGCTAAAAGGCTCAGCTCACTCAAATCTTAGGCCTTAAAAAAAGTTAGCCTTTCTGTTCTTTGTTCATTGCTAGCACAGCTAACATGAGGTACAATGAGTTAACCTCGGAATGGACCAGGCTCTTGCCCTGGCAAAGTGTTCTCTCGACAGAGTGACATGTATTGCTGCGTGACTTCAACCTGGAAGAGTAACATCTGGTAACTATGAATTAATGACCTAATGTGTAGTTAGTATTTTAATTGTAGGTTTTTTTGTTTTAGTTCTCACTGCTAATGTTCTTTTGAAATAGTCTTGCATACCTTAATAAATATGCTTTGATTATACTTGGTGTGTTTTGTGCTTCAAGTGCCTCAATCCTAATTCAGTACCTTAGACCCTTAAGAGTCCACCTACGAGGTTGTTGTAGAAACTCATTCTGCAAGTGGCCTATCTTACAGGGCTGGCTTTCTTGATTAATCCTAGTAAGGTTAGAAGCCATCCTCTTAGATTCTGACTGTGTGGGTAGTAGCAAATACCATAACTGGTGAGTGTGTGGATGCACACCCCAGGGTTTTTGTAATTCTGCGCTCTGCCAGCCAGTACCAAGAATCCCTTGGATTAAGGATTCGTAACACTTGCTTCCAAGGGCTTTTTGTTCATTAACTTCAAATACAAATGCTTATACAATAAAACTTAAATGCACCCCAATTGCACAATTTATTGAAAAACCATCCAGGAAGAATACACTAAAATCCAGAGTACCAAACCTACCTGTTAGTATTTGCTACACTCTCTTTGATTGGAAGAAAGAATTTGGAAGAAGTCACCTTCTTAAATTGGGCTTGCTCATATGGATAGAGTAAAATGACTGGGAGAGTGAAGTCGAAGGTGATTCTTAGCCCATCCACCATTTCTTTACATAACTCAACACTAGAAAATAAAATGGATGATTAAATTAGCCTAGTGTTAATACTCCATAAAGTAGTTGACAGATCTCTGTTAAAAAAAACTCTTTCAACTGAAATGATACTTCATACCAATGTTCCCTCTAAGCTGTGGAGTTTTGTGAGCAAAAATTCTACTTTGTGAGCTACTGGCATTAAAGTTGTGAGCGAGCGATTTGGCTACCAAATACATTAGTTTGCTCTGGAGCCATCCTTCCTGAGCTAAGACGTGTGAGCCAGAGGCTAAAAAACTGTGAGCTAACTCACACTAACTCAGTTTAGAGGGAACATTGCTTCATACCCAACACAAGGTTAACAGAAATTGCCTTTCTTGGCTGCAAACAAGGTTTGGCTGATTAACAGTTCAATTCCCTCAACCGCAGAGGGGCAATCTTTATCACACTGAGCAATCTTGGACTTATCACACTGAACTGTGGAGTCTTGCTGAGTGTTTCTGAAACACAAGATCATAGACAATATGCTTACCCTACTAAGCTCAGGAAAAGGACTAGAATTCACGTTCTGCAGCATTTTTGAAGCACTCAGTGAACAAAACACAACACAATTCAGGAGACATACAAACATCTCTCAAGCCTGGAATTGGCAGAGGGGAGATTGCCCCATAGCTGTGCTTTGAAGGAGCTCCAAGGACCCCAGAAGTACAGCACAACTATGTCAACAACACCCTGCCCTCCACCTCAGCTCTAAGCTTGTGACAAGAACTGGAACTCTTATGCCTGCCAATACTACAAGGATACATTTGAAGCCCTGTAAGTAAGTCTTACAACTTAAGTTATGCATATTGCTTCTGCAGCTAAAGCAAACACAGGACAATGACTGACAGAAGATAATCTAGCCTCTCATTTCAAATATATAGTAGGCATATGGAACCAAAGAAGTTTTTCTTACTTCTTTTCTGGAGGGATATAGTGGAGATTCAGATTGGCGTGTGAAGACATTTGATGGTGTCGAGATCTTTCATTGGCTGAAAAAGCAGCATTAATGGCAAAATGCTTCACATATGACTCCAGGATGGTTATTATATTTGTCTGACATGGCAGTTTCACCAGCTGAAGAAGAGAGTTAATTATTTATCAAACCCAAACAATTTTGCAACTACATACATACATCCACGTGATCAGCTGTGTTGGTCTGAAGCAGAAGAACAAGTTTAGAGTCCAGTGGCACCTTTAAGACCAACAAAGTTTTATTCAAGGTATGAGCTTTCGTGTGCGTGCACACTTTGTTGTTGTTCAGTCGCACAGTCGAGTCCGACTCTTCGCGACCCCATGGACCAGATCACACCACGCCTTCCTGTCTTCCGCTGTCCTCTGAAGTCGGCTCAATTTCATATTCGCTGCATCTATGACACTGTCTAACCATCTCATCCTTTGCCGTCCCTGTCTTCTTTGACCTTCAGTCTTTCCCAGCATCAGGGTCTTCTCCAGTGAGTGCTCCCTTCTCATTTGGTGGCCAAAGTATTTGAGCTTCAGTTTCATTATCTGGCCTTCCAGGGAACAGTCCGGATTGATTCCTTTTAGGATTGACTGATTTGGTCTTCTTGCAGTCCAAGGGACTCTCAAGAGTCTTCTCCAGCACCATAGTTCAAAAGAATCTATTCTTCGGTGTTCGGCCTTCCTTATAGTCCAACTCTGGCAGCCATACATTACTGGGAATACCATTGCTTTGACCATGCGGACTTTTGTTGGCAGGGTGATGTCTCTACTTTTTATCATGTTGTTTAGGTTCGCCATCGCTTTCCTCCAAAGGAGCAGGCATCTTTTAATTTCATGGCTGCTGTCACAGTCTGCGGTGATTTGGGATCCCAGGAACGTGAAGTCTGTCACTACTTCCACGACTTCCCCTTCTATTTGCCAAGGAGTGATGGGGCCGGATGCCATGATCTTAGTTTTTTTGATGTTGAGCTTCAAGCCCACTTTTGCGCTCTCCTCTTTTACTCTGAGCAAGAGGCTCTTTAGATCCTTTTCACTTTCAGCCATTAGAGTGGTATCATCTGCATATCTGAGGTTGTTGATCTTTTCCCCAGCAATCTTAATTCCCGCTTGTGATTCATCCAGGCCAGCATTTCGCATGATGTACTCTGCATATATATTAAATAAGCAAGGTGACAATATACATCCTTGTCGTACTCCTTTTCCTATGCTAAACCAATCAGTTGTTCCATATCCGGTTCTAACTGTTGCTTCTTGACCCTTATACAGGTTTCTCAAGAGACATGTGAGGTGGTCTGGTACTCCCATCTCTTTAAGGACCTGCCATAGTTTGTTGTGATCCACACAGTCAAAGGCTTTAGCATAGTCAATGAAGCAGAAGTAGATATTTTTCTGGTACTCTCTTGCTTTCTCCATAATCCAGCGAATGTTGGCAATTTGATCTCTAGTTCCTCTACCTCTTCGAAACCCAGCTTGTACTTCTGGTAGTTCTCTATCCACGTACTGTTGAAGTCTAGCTTGTAGGATCTTGAGCATGACCTTGCTAGCGTGTGATATGAGTGTAATTGTGCGATAGTATGAACATTCCTTGGCATTGCCCTTCTTTGGGATTGGAATGTATACTGACCTTTTCCAATCCTGTGGCCACTGTTGTGTTTTCCAAATTTGCTGGCAAATTGAGTGCAGCACTTTAACAGCATCATCTTTTAAGACTTTGAATAGCTCAGCTGGGATACCATCACCTCCACTAGGTTTGTTGTTAGTAATGCTTTCTAAGGCCCATTTAACTTCACATTCCAGGATGTCTGGCTCGAGGTCAGTGATTATACTGTCGTGGTTGTCAAGGACATCGAGGTCTTTCTTGTATAGTTCTTCTGTGTACACTTGCATGCATACAAAAGCTCATACCTTGAATAAAACTGTTGGTCTTAAAGGTGCCACTGGACTCTAAATTTGTTCTACATACTTACATGTTTGTATTATTTAAGAAGTGCAAACATTATTATTTTCAAATATAAGCTGGTTGGCAAAGTTTGTTTTAGGAGTGTGTCACAGAGGATGTAAGGGTCTGTGGGGTGCTCCTTTACCCAAGCTTCTTTCTCTACAGAATTGAAACTGCCCCTTCCTTTCAGGCTACTATTTCTGGTAAGGAAGCAAATAGAGAACTAATATAATTACCCAATTAGGGTTAATAGGTTAGTTCTACCAGCCTTGATTCAACACACACACAACCCAAAACTGATGGTTAAATCTTAAAAAATACATCAGGATACACAACCATAGATCTCCCACAATTCTCATCTAGCAGTAGAAAAGAGTACGAATCCAGTAGCACCTTAAAGACTAACAAAAATTGTGGTAGGGCACAAGCCTTTGTGAGTCACTGCTCACTTCTTCAGATACAGCTAGAATGTGAGTCTATCTGTCCTGTCTATTGGGAAGGGGAGTTATTTCAGATGCCAAATGACATCAGGAGGCAAATGACAACAGAAGGTCTTGAGCATCCAACTGGATTGAATCGAGACCTAGGTTTCCTGTTTCACTACTAATGCTGATTTATCCATGCCTATTATGTCTCTGCATATCACACCTAATCCAATCACACCTTCTATTGTTATTTGCCTGCTAATGTCATTTGGCATCCACTTTCCAATATACAGGACAGATGGAGTCATTTTCTAATTGTGTCTGAAGTGAGCAGTGACTCATGAAAGCTCATAACCTACCACAAATTTTGGTAGTCTTTAAGGTGCTCCTGGACTTTTTTCAACTGCTACAGAGAGACTAACCCGTCATGATACAACACGTCTAGTTACTCTTATTTGTTCACAGCTAAAGGCCTCCATGTTTCACAAAATAAACTCAGTGAAACCATGCCTGTCCCCATCTACCTCCTCTTCTTGTATTGACACATTTATTGTAAGCATGACTGCTATAAAGAACTTAACATACTGCCTCTCCTATTCCTCCTGATTTGAGGGATAAAGATTGTGGCTTGGATTCTATATCTTGTTTTTGCCAGTACTCATCTTCGATGTCCAGTGCTAGACACTTCTGCTCACACAAGACTAATGTCTCTTGAGCAGCCAAAAAGTGCCTGTTGCCAGAAGAATGCACTTGGCAGACGTAAATCACTTCTTCAATGCACAAAGAGGAGTGCAGGTGGAAAGAAGGCAAACCAATAACACTCCTACACCAGACAGCATAACAAGCGAATAAAGGCCAAGGTTTCACCTAGTTTTTACTCAGAAAACCTCATGTACTGAAAAGTGTGTACATTCGTTCAATTCTACCAGTTTCAATCCTGTTTATTTATGTGTGCTCCAAATTGCTATCCTAACCTATTAACAATGCAATCCTAAGCAGGTCTACCCAGAATCCTACTCAGGTCTGTTCAATGAGCTTACTCCAAGGAAAGCTTCAATGAGCTTACTCCAAGGAAAGGAATGCACCATAAATTATTTAGTCCAAAGTTTATTATATGGTCAACAGACCTTTCAGTAACTATAAATTATTTAGCAATCAACAAGTTAGAGAAGCTTCTGTCCTATTAGAGGTAGTGAGCAATCGGATCACAGATTAGTACATTTCTTCTGTCTGTAAACTAAGCCTGAGAAGGCATAGAGAAAGTTAGAAGAAAAAAACTACTCCACTTGTTATATTATTTTAAAATGAAACATTCTTACTCCAGTAGTAGAAATTAGCTATTTTAAATTGTTCGTTATCAATCCAGAAACCTCACTAGAATTTCCACAAAGTTTATAGAAGTATGTCCATCACTTATTTTTACCCGTTTTCTCCTGTTAATATAGTAACAATCTTCTTCAAGCTTCTTCTTTAAAATTTCAGGAATTTCAATATTTATTGCTTTTTCTTCCATCTCCCTTTTAGCATGAGTCTCTTGTTCTTCTTTCTTTAAGACAACAAACAAAAATTTTAAGAAAGCTACTAACCCTTTTTGTATACTTTGTTCAGGTACGTAACAAAGCAGACCATTAGAATTTTTAACATTAAGTTACATGAAGTCCCACTTTGTGTATCATATAATCTACTAAAACATAGCTGTTCTAAAGAATGGCATTTACAAAAGCTGCCACAATACAAGGATGGAATTTACCCCAAGCATTTTTACAAGAAAGTTATTAAGGAAATAAATTCAGGTGACTTAGCAAACATTGTTTAAAGCTCCACAGGAAGCCAAAGTTTTTTGGGTTTTTTTTTTTAAAGGAACGACATTCAGTGGAAGCTCCAAACACTATGCCCCTGGCTGAGAGAAAAGGACTAAAAACAATAGACTGGAGGGAGGGGGGGAGGACGGGGTAAAACTGTTAGAGTATGATGGAATATGAAAATGTATAATCAGAACGATAATAATAATAACAATAAAAATATTTATACAACAAAAAAAAGTTTTTGGGGTTTTTTTTAATCCACAGTAAATGCTTATGCAACTCCCATAGTAGGCAGTTTTTTAGTTTGGGCGCAGAGTTTGCTGCTCCAACAGTGTTAATGACTATGACAGTAGCTTTAGGGAAAATGTTGGCCTTGTAAATCTCTAATTATGAGACTCTCCACTATCATTTTGCTTTGCCACCCTATGTGCCTGTCAAGTTTTGGTAACTGCTGATAAAGTGTTCCCTGGCATTTCTTTTCTTCATAAATAGGATCATGCTACAACATACAAACACACCATTTCTGTCTTCTCATCAATGTCACTTTCTTCACTTTTTATTTCTTCATCAGTGCCTTCATCGCTGTCATCAGAAGAACTGCTTATAGCTGTATAAGAAAAAAATGAGTTACTTAACCTGACAAAGAGGTGTAATCCCCAAAACTAGAATTATTCATAGACTAGGAAAAAGGCCCGTTGTGGAAATAAATACAACGGCCTCTAGAAAGAGGCTCTGGGCGGGTGCCCCAGCCTTGGGCACTCAGTGTCAATTTGCTGTGGCGACCTCAGCAGGGTATAATGACAGTGAGTCCACCATTTTCTCCAGAGGAACTGATCTCTGCTACCTAAAGAACAGTTGTAATTTTGAGTGATCTCTAGCCCTCACCTGGAGATTGGCAACTATAGTTCCCCAGAAGGGACTAGTTGGAGGGTGGAGTCTATGGCTTTGTACCTGTCCGAGGTCCCACGCCTCCTGAAACCTCACCCTCTCCAGGCTCCATCCCTCAAATCTCCAGAAATTTCCCACCTGGAGTTGGCAACCCTATCTCCTTCCCAGCTAACCATCAACCTACCTTTATTTCCCCCTCAGTCTTCAGCTTTCCACCCCCACACACACCTGCAGCCTCTCCCATGCTCTGAAGCCCTGACTGCTACACCATATTGGCTGTCATATGGGGCCACCTCAGCAGCATATAAGGATACAGAGCCCACCATTTTCTCCAGGGGAACTGATCTCTGCCATCTGGAAAGCAGTTGTAATTCTGAGGGATCTCCAGCCCTCACCTGGAGATTGGACACATTTTACCTCAGAACAGCAAACTGTTTAGAATGTTAGAGGCAAAAGCCAATCAAGTCGCATATGCAAACGACATCTGTGTTCTGAGGCAAAGGCCAATGAGGCTGCATATGCAAATAACCTCTGTGTTCTGACTGGCTATGGGGGGGGGAGAAGAACAGCAAACTGTTTAGAATGTTGGAGGCAGGACTCAGGCAAAGCAGCCAGTGGATAGGGAGACCCTCTGAATGACAGATCAGAGAGCGAACTGATTTTGGAGCGTGTGGAATGTTCTAGAGAAGTGCCACCACCATTTGGCTTTTATTTATAACGGAGATTGCTTAAAAACAATACTTTTTTTAAAAATGTCAAGTACAGGATTAATTTTAATTACCAAACCCCAGTAAAGGTTTCTTTTTGTGATAAATGCAGAAGCATAAAAACCTATAATGAACAAAGAGCCAAAGTAATATTAGAAAAGGTTACCTCCAACATTTTTCTTTGAAGCAGAATGACCTCAAAATATGTATACCTTAGCACTCAATTTACCAATTCAAGTTTAACCTCACTATTAATTTACCAATTCTGCCAGTTACCTGAATCTTTAGTTCAATCTCATATTTAAAGCTTGCAGCTCAATTGTTCCCTATGTAATCCCCTCTGTAATCTGGTTAACTGGAACTAAGAAGACTGATGGATATAGACAAAGCAAAAAACTTCCAGTTAAAGGTGGTATACAAGAGATTAGACTAAATAAAAGTTAACACTTAAACACTGCATCAGAGTGGATGGAAAATCTCTTTTCTGTTTTAAACACAAAATTGTTAAATCTGTTAAAATTGTTAAATTGGCTTGAAACAATGATAATGATTATAGACATTTACAGTAGTAGCCCTAGCACTATTCATCCCTGCCTATTGTTTCCATCTTCTCATTGACTTTAGATTGTAAAGATCTAATAGGCCAGTCCTACTTTTTTGTTTCTATAACCCTATGAAATGCTGCACACATGGACAGTTCTGTATAAATGATAGCTAAATAATCTGATAAACATGTTTTGTTTACTGGTACACATGGAACATTTCCCCCTTAAAATGGCACACAGAACTCATCTCTTTTTTAGCATTAACTATTAATTTTTAAAATGCTTCCCATTTTAGAATACCTTTAAACAAGCATCGTGACTGTCATAAGCAGAACAAAATACAACTTACATTTTCCACTGCTCTCATCATTCTCAGCAGGAAGGCTTTTCAGCACTGAGTCAACACCAGGCAATCTGCAACGCCCTTTCTTTCCTTTTCTTCTCCTAAAAGAGATTTGGGTCAGGCCATGCAGCACAACATTATTTTGCTACTTTCCTTTAAAGCAATAAAGTAGAAAAATATAGGAAAGTAAACACTTGTATTACTAGATGCCTCCCCTTTCCTGAACAGAAAGGATAACCTATTTCCATGGTGTTTTCTCAGAGTTAACACTAAATCATATTCTTTATGTTTTGGGATTTACAAATTACCCTTCTGTTAAGATAGATGTCTCCCTTCTGTTGGAAATACTCAAAAGCCTCCTTCTAACAACAGTCAGAGTCAGGCATAATGTTGCCTTGCTTCACATATAAAGAGCAGCAGTTGCCAGTCAGCAGCAGTAGCTTCATTTTAAAGGACTAGCTCCAGCTGCAGAAAACAAGATCTCCCCAAACTATGCAAAGTGACCACACTGAAGCTAAAAAGGGGGGGGGATCTGCTCCTCTTAAAAAAAAAAAAGCTGCCTCAGTTGAAGAAACTGGGCTGATAAGAAGCAGAAGCAGAAATGGCGGCCTAAGGACTATGAAATGGTAAGTCACTATCTCTAGTGACTCCCTTCTAAACTGTCCTAACTAATGGAGATCCCTCCTGCCTTCCAAACGTATAGCTCTTCGTTATAAGAACAGTGAATGAACTGAGCCATATTAAGGTACAAGGAACTTTAAATACTAGCAGAATCGAGAGAAAAATCATGTGAGTGTACGGAACAGCAGTTCTTTTCAACAAGAGCCACAACTGTACATATGTATAGTTTATGAAACATATACACAGTTGTGGCTCTTAAGACACTATTATAGAAGTGTGATCATGAATTTCATTGGCTTTAAGTAACGTTTCAGATGTGCAGTGAAAGATTCTTACATGCGAGCCACAGCTTTCCTTGCCAATTTACGTTGTAATCTGCGGTTTTCATCAGTATCGCGAAGAACATGATCTTCGGCTGCCCATCTGTCCCAGCTAGGAATTGAAAAGTACAGCAAAAGGCAGGTATTAAAAATAAAGGAAGATTAGGATGCTATGTATGAAATAAGTAGGATCTGAAATATGTAATACATATTTACATATGGTACTCTTTTATTTTACATTTGTCAGCACCAAGGTTATCATAAGCAGACTTATGGACCTGCATGGCCACATGAGCAGATCAGATGAAGCTGCCTTCTACTGCATTCAGACCATTGGCCTCTCAGGGTCAAGTACTGTATTCTGACTAGCACCAGCTCTTTGGCGTCTTGGGCAGAGGTTTTTCACATCACCTTTAACCTAATCCTTTTAACTGGAGATGCTGGGGATTGAACCTTGGATCTTATGCATGCCAAGCACATGCTCTATCACTGAGTCATGGCCCCTCTCCTATGACCAGCCACTAGTAGAGAGCACACTGTTGGGCAGCAGGAAAAATAGCCATTAGGAAAAGGCACAAGGCTGATGCAGTGGTGACAATTTTATAATTGGTGTAGTCACAGCAGAAACCCCTCCCTATTCATTCACCTTCCCTGCTATAGGGGTGTAGACTTCTTACACCTGGAGTGCTTACAGTCTAACCCAACAATAATCAGGCATGCTAGCACAGCACAACAGGGGGAAGGTTAGTGGGGATTTAGTTAAACCAGATTTTTAAACTATTCAATGTTAAAAATAAATACTAATAAGTAACAAAAGTAACCAGATCACAGAGATACCGTGAATTAAGCACAAATGCAAGATTACCAGATGAACAAAACATTAAATAAAGCAATAGGCTCAGTTGCGTCCTATTACATTGGAGGCGGTCCTTACAGTGCAGTCCTGCTCATCTAGGCAGTATGCCTTGGCTCAGTGGCATATAAGGTAAGCAGGCTTCAGACTGCCACAATTTCATTAAATGAGCTTCATGGATACTCAGTCCCCCATGCATATGACTCCTTTGCACTTTATTGAGCAAATCTCTTCACAAAGTTTTCATAACTCGGAAGAACTTTCATAACTATGCTACAGGTGTTCTCACCTTCTGTTCCAACCATTAAAATGGATCAGATATTCTGGAATCTTTCTTCCTTTCTCATCCTTCCCAATAACAATGTCAACAATCTGAAATCAAAAGCAATTACTGTGAAGTCATGTTAACGATACTCTCAGCAGAGTAATATTCAAATTATTTATACTTTCACAAAATACTGCCTTAAACCAGAGGTTCTAAACTAAGTTATTTATAAATACATTTCTTAAGTTTTCATTTCCAGTCAAAACTACTAATATCATTTCCAAGCAGCCTTGTTAGTATGAGGCTGACAGATAATACCAGGGTTAGAGGCCAATTGCATAAAATGTTAAAAGAAAAATTACAGTTGAGACTGCATTTTTATGAGTGCCCACATTGTTCCCAGTAGGAACCCTATAACTGAACTGAGGTTTGGATTCACTTCATCTAGAGATCAAAAACTTCACCAAAGCCCTTCACAGAAGAATATGCACTGTAGTGGTTGGGGATCATTGAGTAGGTAGCTTTTTATACATCTGTTTTCAAGATGTATTATTAATTACGACATCTCCTGAACTTTTGGAGATAGGGAAGATTAGAAATCCAAAGAAATCAACCTCATATCCAAACCCCAAAATTATAAGCCCTACCAATGTTGTTCCCTATGTACTGCATTAAAGAAAAAAATCCTGCAAAAATGTGAAGGCATGCAACTTTGACACAGAAATATACTACAAATGCACCCTACTTTTAAGAAAGTTCCAATTAAGTAAGCTTGGGGATAGGATTAGGTTAGGTTAATAACATCCAAACCAAAACCATACCACTGGTATCCACAAGGTATCTCATTTAAGGAACTGTTGCACCATTTATACCATCCAGTCACCATAATTGTATAGGAGATGGCAGAAACCACTATAGGAACAACACAGGCTATATAGGCGTATTTTAGCATGAATGTTTTCAGGGGGAACAACCGCACACACAAAAAAAATCCATTTTATTTAAAAAGTAGGCTTTTCCCACACACAGCAGCCAGTCTTGGAAGACAGGGATGCTTAAATGATAGCCTGGTTTTAAAAGCAACATCATAGATCCTCCTCCCCCCGCCCCCCCATTTGGTCACCTTGGTAAACCATTGGAGAATTAAAAAACTGTTGTGGGGGGAGGCAGAGACCAGAATATGGTATGAATACTGGCTAGTTTCAGTACTCAGAGCTTCAGGCCCTAATCCTCAGCCATACAATACATTTTTCAAGTGCTTGGAATAGTTCCATGTATGTTTCACTTTAAAGCCAAGTACCTCCAATAGTCCCCTCCCATACACATGCATTTCTCTTATCAATGTGTTTTGAAATACCGTGCACTCTTCTCCATGTTTCTGAAGCCTATTTAAGTCAGATGTATGAGCTTCAAACAAACCTCATACCGGTATTATTTCGGCAAGAATATTTTCTTTTTACATGCAAGAATAAACACTTTTATTTTTAGTGCAGCTTTTCCAGGCCACCTCAAACAGTACAAAATACACTGATCGCACACTTCTACTTTGCTGTGTCTGCACCAGTATGCTGCAGCCGAGCATGGTTTCCCAGAACATGGACACTCTACAAATTTGCATGTGTACATGAGGAGACTGGTGGAGACCCTTATACAAAGTTATTAGACACTGCCTGATCCACCAAGCACCAGAGGTTAGGGTTGCCAACTGACTACAAAAGGTTGCACGTCAACCTTTCCTTGTGCTTGATTAGCAGGGATCAACAGAGCTTTTCACAGCATCTTACAGCTACAAGCCACCCAAAGTGATAGTGGGATATAATTATGTAGGAATTCAATCATCTCCGTTTTCTTGCCAGATGGTGAAAGACATTCCTCAGCACCAGCTCCAAGTAAATTACTTGTAAGGTTCTCCACACCACATGGCCGAATACACATACTAGGGTGGGATTGACCATTAACCCCACGGGGAAGACTGTCCCACTTGGGGTCACCACCCTGCCAGGACCACCCCGCCCAAGAGAGGGGCGGACGCTGCAGTGGAGGATGGGGCTGCTCTGCCACCGCCCTGCCAGGGAGAGGGTCCGCTCAGCTTCACTTTAGCCGGGCCCCTCCTGCTCTGGGCTGGCCAGGCAGGCGCTCCCCCCCCCCCGCCCTCCTTTGGGAAGCCAGGCCCTTCACGACGGCCCTTTCGGCCACCTCGTCTCCCCCCCACCTCCCCACCCCTCGCGTCGCTCGTGGCCCACAGCGGGAGACAGTCTCCGAAAAGATCCTTCCGCGACCTTTCATGGAAGAGCGCCTGAACAAAGAGGCCGTTTCCGTTAGGATTTGTCAGCGAGCGAGCGAGAAGGCATGCGCGCGGCGGAGGAATCCCCACCTTGGCATCATAGAGCACTTTCGCTTTGGTCGGGTCCGGCTCGAAGCAGAGAACTCGCTCCCCTTTGTGGAATTTAAATTTCATTCCCCGCGAGGTCATTTGTTCATCATGGCGAAAGGGAGACTCGGCCACGCCCCCAACGCCCCGACGGGAGCTCCCAGGACGGCTCGCTCCGCCCACTCCCGTTTCCCCCCGCCTGGTGCTGCTAGCGGTGGCGGAGGGGAAGGTCCGGGCGGCAGGCAGGCAGGCAGGCAGGCAAAGGTGGCGCGCAGTAGGCAGCCTGTCGAGGAGCTCGCTACACCCGTAATCAGTTTAGGGGTTGTCGCAGAGACCTTTGCTTTGCCTACAGGCAGGCGGGGCCCCAGCCAGGAGCGCCGGCCTCGCACCCCGAAAAGAGGAAGGAGGGAGAGACTACCCCGCCAGCCTGCGGGAGGAGGAGCCTGCGACAAGGTGGCTGGATAGGGCGAGGAGAGACCGCTTGGTCCCTTGACGGGCGAGGAGAGAACCCGGGCAGGGTGGCCCCATCCCGTGGCGAAGGCGTCGTCCCGTCTCTCATCGTAGCTGAGGGGGAGCGCTCTGCTCGGCCTCCTCTCTTCTGGCGAGGGACGGGACTGAGCCGCCTGCCTGGCCGCCCTCGCTGCGGTGAGGGATGTGGCCATCCCACCGGGCCCACTTTGCCAGGCGAGCTGGAGTAACCTTGGCCACTTCCGTTGTCAATTTTTATCATTGGTTTGTCCCTATTGCTTCAGGGGTCCCGTCCCCCCCCCCCAATGTGTTTTGCTCTTTCTAGTAGTCCCAGCGGGAGCAAAACACATGTGGGAAAGGGGGGGGGCCGGACCCAAAGCAGTAGTGACAAAAATGACAGTACGGAAGTGGACAACTTGTCCCTTCCGTCAGAGCACTCCCCTTTCGGGGCTGTGGTGGGGGTGTCCCGCGCTTGTCTCCCAGGCTGTTGGCTATAATGGCCAATCCTCCACCGAGCCTCAGTTCTGATAGAGTTTGGTGAAATGTCCTCACTCCTTAGTAAGCAAACATAAGACTGCAGCCTGGCTTCCAGCAAAACAACAAGAATATCAATAAAGTAGTCTCTTACAAATTGGCAGTGTTAGATTTGGTGTTAGATAAAAACAGGTTAAGTAGTTACATTGTTTTGCAAACCCTCCGTTTAATAATGGGCAGTTAGAAAGGTTGGAGCATCCTAATAATAACAGTGGGTTCTGCTTGTGAAAGTTGGTATCATCCATGGTAAATGGAAAGTCTGTGGAGTAAGCTGCATTTATTAGTATTACTTGCTTCTCAGTAAATATGCTTAGGAGTGTGTTTGGCACACTGTTAAACTTAAAGTCAGTTTTTAAAAACAGCCTGTTACAGGAGGCTACATGCCTTGCTGGACCAGCAGAATTGATCAGTGTGCCATTGTCTGCCCTGCAGTAGCAGCACTGCTGTTCAGAGGTACTGGCATTCTACAAAAGAAGCTGACAGATGCCTTAAGAACGTGATCTAAAACTTTTTTGTATTTTAGCTTCCAGCCCCATGAATTCTGGAAAACCACTCTGATGTTATTTTGGTTGGTCTCAATTACGCAGCTTTTGTTTTTGGAGAGGGGTTTTTTACTTTCTGTTCAATGATCCCAAATATGTGCCTACATAAGCTGTTTTCACAAATGATGCTTGAATTGTTCTTCAGTATTTCTTGTATTTGCAATTGCAACATCAAATTACATTGTTTCAGTTTTAAAATTGTTCGCTTCTACTCTCTATTTTCATTAATAACATTAACTGGTGGTATTTCCCAGACTAGAAGCTGTTGCTCATATCCCTCATGAAAACACCAACAGAGATTTAAATAGATTGCTTTAAACGATAAATGACAAGGCACATAAATTGTCATTCCTATGTTTAAAGATTTTAGCCTGGTCTATTTCAACTAGCTAAAGAATATATATTTTGCACTGTCAATGTACTGAGAAAAAATATTTTGCCAAATCCAAAGTACTTAATATGGTGTAGTTCAGAGCGTTCAGTTTTCTTGATCCTACATTTAAAAACGTACTTACTCTTCTGATCATAGTAATCATGTAGCCATGAAACAGTACAGTTTGCATATATCACAATTGGTACAATATTTTTCTGAGGATGAGGCTTTCTGTTAAGAGTCTACTTGGAAATGGGATAAACGGTGAGCACTCAGATTAATTTAAGGAGTGGAGTATGAGAGTAAGCACTCAGATTAATTTAAGGAGTAGAGAAAAGTTTCATTGATATATTTTAATTTAACCAGTAAAAGGAGATAATTTATTAAATTTATATGCCAAATGTACTCGCTATTCCCATTCAAGCCATATGAATATATGTAAATAAAACTTACTTGTTTTCCAGGTATGTTATTTAATGAAGTATAAAATCTTCAGTGCTACCCATGCCAAGATATTTTGTTGTTTACTGTGACTAAAATCCACTGGATAAAAATATGCCTCCAACTCTTCAGGTGAAATAGCAGATTGTGTGCATGCCATTACATATAATGAAGGATTGCTGAGTGTTCGCTGGGCACACAGGTGGTAGGGCTGGTCAAATTGACATCCCCACTCACCCATGGCATGTAAAGTACATGTCTCCAGAGGTACACGATGCTGTCAAAAATTGGCTGTGTTAACTTTCTGCCCTTGCAGATTGCCTACTCTTGCAAGGTGATTGTCTTTCAGTGCCTACATCCATATAACAAGGAGTACTATTCTGAATTCATTGCACTGCCGCTTCATACTAGATTATCTCCCAGTTCTTTCTGGTTGACCTGCTTTGTGGTAAACCGGGGGCCAGGTCTACCCCAGGTTGTGAGAGGTCAGCTAGGGGCAACCTTGTTGATATCTTCAAGCTCCCACTGCAGTAAGTGTGATAGTTTGTACTGCGAGTCTACAGAAGTTCAAGCACTTGTGGAGGATAATAGCCACGCATCCTCCACAGTTGCCTTTGCAGAATGGGAGGACCAGATAACCCCATGGAATTAGTTGGGACAAAAACACCACACCATTTTCTTCCATCCATGGTCTCTTTTATGCAAGCCAGCTCAATTTTTTTCTTTCTGTGACATCTTGGAGAAGCATGCAATTTTGTGCCTTTCTGATCTGGTACTGCACGGTATTGGTGTAGAGGTGGGGCCATTGCATCAACTGGCTATCTGGTAACACCCACCCTTCAACCTACCAACTCCCATTTGCACCAAAACAGTGCATTCATTAAAAGTCTTGCTCCAGGTAAAGATTGCCCCCAGGACCACTAATAAACCCCCCACACCCCCACATTCAATATGCTAGTAATCAAAGGAAAGTCATACAGTAGTCCAGGGCAACAGTCACAATGTGGTGATGTTAGTGTTGTCCAACAGGTAAATAACAGGTGACACTCTTCCTAAACAATGGTTGTTGTTGTTCAGTCGCACAGTCGAGTCCAACTCTTCGCGACCCCATGGACCAGCTCCCGCCAGGCCTTCCTGTCTTCCGCCATCCTCTGAAGTTGGCTCAATTTCATGTTCGCTGCATCTATGACACTGTCTAACCATCTCATCCTTTGCCGTCCCCGTCTTCTTTGACCTTCAATCTTTCCCAGCATCAGGGTCTTCTCCGTGGTAGGCAACCTTTTTTTCGCTCAAGTGGTGGGAAAAAGTTCAACTTCTGCCTGGGAAGATATTAATCTACTAGCAAATAAAATGAGGGGGAAGGGAGATATAATGTACTGGGTTCAGATGCATAGCAAGTGATCAGCTCATATTTATTAGTGAAGTTCAGCTCAACTAAAAGACAAACTAGCTGGGTTCAAACCCTGCTTTTATCCGTGCAGCACCCAACACACACCCCACTCCCATGATTGACTATTTACAGTGTAAGAGTCCATCATAGGTCAACCTTAGGATCCGGGCAGACTTGTTGGTCCCCACTAGGATCAAAGTCAGCTATTGTTCTAAATCCTGAAGGTGCGCTAGACCGCATGGCTTCCTTAGCGCTACGTGCCCAGACATGTCCATATCAGTACATAACAGGAGATGAGGGTTGTACTTGACATGTTTGGAGCAAGCAAAGCCCCACTGGCACTGCCAGCATCTCAGGGATTCGCCTGGGACTTGGTTGATGGCTGCGCAGGTCTGAGAGGTGATGACTGGCATAACCACTGTACTGCTGGCCCCAGCTGTGCGCTGCCACTGCTTCGGTTACTTGGGAGATCTGGCCCTGAGTACCAAGCAAAATGGTCTGGTGTGCGGCTGTTAGCAGCAGGCCAAGGGCTACCTGGCTATGCTGTAAAGCACAACTTTCTTCCTGTTCTGTGGTGTTGACGGGTGCGGGGGAGGTTGGTGCAAATGGGAGTTGGTTATCTCCAGTGTTTCCCAAGCCTGCTTTTATGTGAAGTTGTCAGAAAAACTGCAGCAAAACCCAGATGGCTGCCATCTAGGTTGTGGGAAAGTTTGGATTTGCCTGGTCCTACCCATAAGGCTGCCATTTTCCCCTGCCCTTCGCCCTGCAGTGGCCGGGGTGTATGTGTTAAAATCAGCAGTTGAATACAATCTGCGTAACAGGTTCTTTGAATTTCCAGCTTTTATTTGAAAAAAGTAAGTCTAGTTCCTTTCATTGCGAAGTAAGAGCAAAGTCATATTTCCCCAACAAAAGGGCATTGTGACTTACTTTTTAAAATCAAAGCTGGGAATTTAGAGAACCTGATATTCCTACTTGGCCATGAAGTTTCATAAGGTGGTGCTTGGGAGGGGAGGAGTGACATTTGAAATATGGGATCCTACAATCTGAATTTAATTCAGGTGACATTTGAAATATGGGATCCTACAACCTGAATTTTGTCCCTGAGGCAATTTAACACCTATATGATATCACTGGGAGAGATCACCTGGGGATTTAGCTTAAGGTGCCACATACACGCACACAGATAGATATATGGATATATGACACACAACTCTATCCTTTTTAACCAAGTCAGATGAGACAGTAAATATTCTGCATTTTTGTCTGGACACTTCAATGAGCTGTGTGTGGGCCAATAAAATGAAACTCAATGCAATATAACTTTACAAGCCTCTACATGGTCTGGGAGCAGGGTAACTGAAGGTTTACCTTATCTCATATGACCCTATCAGTTGACATCATTTGAGGTCCTGCTCTATGTGTCCCGTCTTTCAGAACTGAGGCGGGTGAGCTCCAGAGACAGGGCCTTTTCTGTTGCAGTGCCAATACCTGGAACTCCCTCTCTGCAGGGGTTTACCTACTGTCAAATCTCATACTGGAGGAGCGAGCTCCCAGAAGAGATCAGGGCTCTGCAGGACCTTATGCAGTTCCACAGGGCCTGCAAGACAGAGCTCTTCCACCAGGCCTTCAACTAAGGAGCCACCCTGAATAATTGAAAGGTAGAGAGCCCTGTCTCCTGGAGCTACCATCAACAGCCTGTGCCTGCCACATAAAGAGACAGATCAATTAGCGGATCATCAGGATAGACCATTAAACTGTTGCCGCCATCACTAAACATTATTACTATCAGATCTAATATTTACGAGCACTTTGATACTGGATTGTTTTAGAAGGTTTTATGATTGTTTATCATTGTTATTTATGTGTTTTATTCTTTTCTGTAAGCCGCCCTGAGCCTGCTCAGGCGGGGAGGGCGGGGTATAAATTGATAAATAAATCCTTTTTTATATAACAATCAAAACATTTTTATTGTTTCAAGCTTTTAGAGTAGTGCTCTCCTTTGTTTCTGCTCCCTTTCTGCTTTGAAGTGTTTACCTCTGCCCCTCTGTCTTCTTGATTTTTGTGTGGGTGTCTGTGTCACTGCTGGCCCCATTATTCATAATTATTATTTTCAGCTGGCAGCTGCTGTTTTATTTGCTCACTAACTGTTTAAATGGTTGCATTTCTGCTCCAATACATGTCCGTGCAGCTGATATTGTGTTGAACATGTGTGTGTTCTTTTCTTGGAAATTGTAAGCTGCCTCAAAAATATTTTATTGAGATAGCTGGATATAAATAAATAGGGGCTATATCTTGTCTTCCTTTGCATAGTCTGTTTCTTGCCTTTATTTATCCCCTTTACTATATTTGAACAGTGTCTGGTGTAAAAATTGACGATGAATCTGGAAGCTTCTCTTTGTTCTTTTAATCTGGCGTGCTCTTTCTTGGCTTATTTGTTGATATAGTTCTTTTCTGTGAGAGTCCTGGACAACGTATCTGCTGTGTTAATAACTGGGCTATCCTGTTGATCTTCACAGGATTGAGGCCCCGTTAGAATCCCAAAACCTCACAAGAAAGAGGTCTAGACAGGGCAAAAGGCAACTCCAAAAAAAGCCAACTAATCCAAAACATCTAGATAGACCAAAAATGGAAAGCTAAACCAGGTTCATCATAACCAGTGAAGTTATCAGGAAGTAACAAGAGGGGCAGTTAAGAACTGCTGCAATGACTGATCTTCTTGCCGTTAGACTCTTCCTACATGATTGTGTAGGAATGCCGAGTGGCTGGACTATGGTGCAGTTCAGGCTGGTAGCCATGACAACCCAGAGCATCTGGGCATATCACCCTCCAAGAGTACTCAGGCCTCAGCCTCCCCTGCTGCCCACCGATTACTGTCAGACAGATGTGATTACTGTTCATATTGTTATATTATGCATTTCTTCCAGAATTGGAACCAAGGTGGTATGCACAGAGTTCCCAGGAGGTCAGACATATACCCTCTTAGCTACAGTGGGAGAGATTCAGGTTTAACTCTCTTTTCACTATGAAAATTGCTGCATAGTCTTGGGACAGTCTTTTTGTTTCCACCTAGGCTACCTCACAGGGTTGACGTGAGGATAAAATGGAGGGGATGTCTCTGCCCTGAACTTGTTGGCAGAAGGGCATGGAAAAATAAATACAGTTCAGCAGTGTTGATGTAGTATGTTCTTTGTAATCATGCTATGAAACCTAATGGATGTCCCACAGAGGTTCAGTGAGACCCCAAGGTCACTGGAATATAGTTCTTCAAGACTGGCTGGGAATATTGTTAGCATGGAATAAACATGATTAAAAACTGGGAATGTGTATGTAGCATAGAGGCCTGTATTCTGTCATCTATGTTGCTTGTCACAGTACTGCAGTGTTCACTATTGTAGCAGATATGAAATTCTGAAGAGGTCTTCTCAGAATCTCAGGTCCTCTTACAAAGTATGCCCTGTTTCTTATAGAATAGATAACAGTACTTCACAACTAATGTCAATTCCATAAAGTAGAAATTAGCCTCCTCAAGACAATGGATTTCCTCCTGATTAAAAAAGGGCAGTCTTCCTCAATTTCTTGATAGTGAAAGCAACTAAGCTATAGAGTCTGCACTCTTCAACTCCTATTTATGAATTTGTAACTTTACTGTTTGCAACAGCACATAGATTAATCGCTACATAACTATGAATCCATTGTGTAGTTTCTAGCAAGATGCAGCTTTTCCCATTTATCACTAGATGGCTTTATTTGGCTTGCAAGAATACAATAACAAGGAAAATATTTCAAATTACTGTAAGTCAGACTAACCAAATGTACCATTGGAGCGATGAAGCTGCTGAAAATTAATAACAGCTGTCTCCTCTTTAAATAAACAAAACAAAGAAATGACTTCTCAGAAGCAATACTCTCTTTCTGTGAATATTTCTGTTATGAAAGAAAGATGACTCTTTTGGTAAGCTACATCTGCTTGAAAGACTCATGGCATATTAGGCCTTTATCGCTTTATTAAAATTAAAAGTATAAAATACTGTTGAGCAGTTTTCAAATATCACACACCTTTTGAACTAGCATAAATCCATCCTAGGTTCAGTTCTGTACCATTTGCAATCAGTATGAATGTGACAAGAATATTATTAACTTCAACAAAAGTAGAGGGAATATGTCTGCTACGGCAGAAACATTCTGTCCACGACAAGCTGGGACCTTTGCAGAATCCCGGAGAGCTGTACAATTTCTTTAACACACATTTTACTCTATAGGAGTAAACTATAAAGTTTCAGGGACTTCAACAGGCTAATTTAACATTCTAGTCTGTTTTCTCCTTTTAACTGACCTCCAATAGCTCTCAACATTCTGTGCCTCCTGAACCCCCTTCTTTCAATTTACAAAGCCAGACTTTTCTGCATCCTTGGGAAATACCCCAAGTATATAAATTCTTACCTACATTGTGTATGATCTAGTTTTCCTGCTTTCGTGTCACAAGCCTCCTAGTTTACATTTACATTTAGTGACCAGTAGGGAAAATACCATGGCGCATTATGCAACTCCATGCATGTTTAAACTATGTTGTATGGAATTTATCTTCAGTTCCATATGCATAAGATTATGACTGCAGCTATCCTTTTGAACCTTTATTCTTAGCTGAACAGTTTTAAAGGACATTTATCAACAGGCTTCCTTTGTTGGAGAAAGGAAGGAGTTAAGGAATTTGCTCCCCCCCTCCCCAGCAGTAGTCTCTCTATACAGTTGTTAAACTGAGTTTGAGAAAGCTGCTTTCAGAAATTCCTGTTCTGATTTTAGAAGGTTTTAAAGGACATTACCACAAAGAAGATTGCTTTTGTTGGGAGGTGGGGGAGATAAGAAGCTTGTTTCTCATCAAACTCATGCTGCCCCAAAGCAATTCTTTAAAACTTCCAAATTAATTACGCAGGATAGACAAGGAAAGTTCCCTCCAGAAACCCTAATGTTCACTCTAGTAATTTTATAGAGCTGTTCAGAGCCCATAATATGTCTAAGCCAAACACCGAGCCTTTTGACTTCGAGTCCTGTTTTCAGTTAAGCAACATTTTGGGGATGATTGCCCCACAGTGCTCCTTTCGGGAGCAATCAGCCCCATAGACTCTGATTTTCACTTTTAGTGTTGTCAACCAAACTGCTAATGCTGCTTCTATAGATAGGTCCATTGAAAGCAGAGCCTCACCATCCCCCGTAAAAGAGCTATAGGCCAAAAACCTCACAGCGCTTCAAAACTGAAGACTTGGGCTTGGATTTTCAAAGCCCACTCTTCAGCTTAACAGTGATATAAGACTGATTGCCCATATTACTCATTGGGGAAGCATGAGAAAGGTGAGTTAACAGGCCTGTAGCCGGGATTTTTGAATTTGGTGGGCCTTTAAATAAGTCAGGGGGCACTTGCACACATACACCCACGTGAGTGCCACAAATAAAATAAAAATTGAAAGTCGTGGGGCTTGGGCTGGATGGAAAGTGAGGGGTGGTGGTGAGGGGGCTGGGCCCTGAGAGGCCCCACTGTAGCTACGGGCCTGTGAGTTAATGGCCCTTTGCCTCCACCTATGCCCATCAACAGGAGCACCCGATGCAATTTTGGTAAGGCTGAATGGCAGCAAGTAGCTCAGTGAGAGTGAGGCGTGTACATGCATATTCCCCATTCTGTCTGGTTATGGCATTTCCTTACCCCTTTTTGTGGTGAATGGTAAAGCTACTATTTTTCTGCATATCTGGCAGTTTCCCCAGGTATGTGGAAACCTCCCTGTCTTTTGTGGCTGACCCCATTGTACTGCTTTCACGGTTGGCACAGGGACTAACCACTTTACTGTTGGAAGAAATATGTTGGGGCTTGCAAGTAATTACAGGAGGGGTGATAACTGTTTTGGAAATCCTACACATCTTCACATCTCCTCAATCATTCTCTAAGCTTTCAGGAGCCTGGGAAGGCCAATTCCACCTTCCGTCCTATAACTGACTTTCATCTGTTCTCAGCTTTCTATGGCTTCTGAACATATTCAGTCCTTACAGGTTGTTTAAGGAGAGGAGGAGGAGGTCGTTTTCTTTTGATTAACTTACAAAGTCATTTGTCATTTTTACCTGCATGTGTGGAAGTTTCACAACATACAAAAATCCCTAGCATGTCAGTGGATGGGCCTACTTTGTAGCTTTTGCTATCATAATGGGGGTCAGCTGCATTACTATTAAAAGGATGAGGGGACCTGGGGAGAAAGAGGGAAATCCCCTACTGGCCTATTCTCCTCTTGCTTACCTCCTTACATAAACATTCCACCACAACTATCACCTCCTCCTTCCCAATCCTCACAGTATTTCCACTTCAACTACACTGCCCAATCTCCCCATCAACTCTCCGTTTGCCACCTCCCATTGGTCACTGATTTTTTTTGAAAAAATGCCCATATGCCAGTGGACCTTTTTAAAAACTTGTCAGAGCACTCATATACACATCACTTGTCCATGTTTGCATTGTAAACATCTTCCTTTTTAAACTCTGGATATTTTTCTACAAAAAATAGTACTGTAGAAACATCTCCCCTTTCTGTACCTGTCCCCACTGTGTAGGGTTTTTTGATCAGCACCTAGAGGCCAACTATAGAATTAGATATACACTTATGATAGGTCCAGTGCCAACCTATTCAGGAAGCATTATGAAGAAGTTTCTTCATTTAGGCAAGATGCAAAATGCCCAGGTCCATAACTATCTGGATGTCATAATTTGTTCATCATGTCATTTCTGTTGCCTTTTGGCAGTAGAGTAATTGATAATATTACATGATATAAAAACAGGTAGCTACAGGAAGTTTGAAATGAATGGGCATATTAGCTATCATGTGAAGCAGAAAAAGACACCAAACTTGAACTGTGGGTCATTGTAACAAAGTTTGAGTCCAGTGGCACCTCTTAAGACCAACAAAGTTTAATTCTGGGTATAAGCTTTCATGTGTATGCACACTTCATCAGATACAAAGTTTGAGTCCAATGGCACCTTTGAAGACCAATAAAGTTTAATTATGGATATAAGATCAGGTGGGTAGCCGTCTTGGTCTGAAGCAGCAATTGAATGAAGTTTGAATCCAGTGGAATCTTTTAAGACCAACAAAGTTTAATTCTGGGTATAAGCTTTCATGTGTATGCACACTTCATCATTGTGTATGCTATTACCATTTGTATGTTATGTATTACTATAAAGATGATGTTCATTAACTACAGAAACCATTGTTTCAAAGCTTCAGGAATTAAGCAACTATACATTTTGCCAGAGTTGTGAAAAGCATGTCTCCTCCTGCCCATGACTACAAATGCCCTTTGGAAAGCTTATGACCTGCTGTTACCAAATTACTGCCAAATATTTTCTATACTTGTTATCATGAATGAGTACAAAAAGATAATTAAGCTGCATATTCAATACTAATTGACCAGTTACCAAGTGGAATAAATGTGCCATCTGCAAAGGCTGTTGTGCAGAACCTCATATGTTCACAGACCAGTTCATATATTGTATTGCGTCAGATTAAATGTTTTATATTTTTCCTTAACTGGGAGTTTTGTATTAGTGTATCGGTCTTGATGAAGGGTGTATTTTGTTTATTTTGGGTTTTTTTAAAAAAGATATAATTAATTTAAGTTTCAATTCACATTTTATTAGATGCAATACCTCATGTAGTCTCTGGGAGCAAACAGATTTAAGCCATTTATATTATTTGGGTCACGTGAAACCAGGGGTCATTTCGTAGAAAAAGAGCTGCAGGAGCTCATTAGCATAACTTATTAGCATATGCCACACCCCCTGACATCACCGGAAGTGTGCGCCAGCCCCTCTGACAGGCAGAAGCACCTGGCATCCATTCTTTCCCCCCTCTCCCTTCCCTTCGCCTCCAAGTCGGGTGAAGGAAAAGGGGAGGGGGAGGATCTCAGGCGCTTCTGCCTGACAGAGGTGCTAGCGTGCCCACAGCCAGCCTGGGTGAATTATAGAATCACAGACTCATAGAGTGGGAAGGGACCTCCAGGGTCATCTAGTCCAACCCCCTGCACAATGCAGGAAATTCACCAATACCCCCCCACACCCCAGTGACCCCTGTTCCATGCCCAGAATATGATTAAAAAAACCTCCAGGATCACTGGGAACCAAACTGGCCTGGAGAAAAATTGCTTCCTGGCCCCAAAGTGGGTGTGTAAGAAAGGGCCACAAGAACTAAACACTGATGCAACCCTTCCTGCTCTACCTCTCGTGATTTGCCTAAGTTCACACAATCAGCATTATGATCCTTTTAAAGTTGAAAGCATGATATAAATGCAAAGGACTATTTGTAAGATTATCTGTAAGACACAAGACAAGGACGCATCTCACTTCTGGCAATCACTTGGAGAGACCCTATCACTCAGCTTCCATTGCCCCCCACACACCCCACACTGGAATAAGAACATAATATCAGGCCATAGCACATTGCAATAAAGCCCCTACAGCTGTATACAGAAATACTGAGCTTCCCTACCATTTGCCACAACTAGCGCACCACACAACCAGGATCAAGACTCCTAAGTGGACCAACAGACAGGCATACACTCATTTGAGAAACTGAGTATTACATTACAACACCTCTGGAACATTACAGATCAGTAGAGGCAGCACTGCACAATGGTCAGAGTTGCAGATTGATGTGGGGAGACCCAGGTTTGTATTCTCACTCTGCTGGCTGAGTGACCCCAGGTCAAATCTCCCCTTCTCCACCTAACCTATCCCACAGGGTTGTTGTGAGGATGAAATGGAGACTCATGGGCAGGGTCCCCAGCTTCCCTGGCAGGAACACTATGTTAAGAAATCTCTCACAATTATGCAGCCATAGCATAGACTTGTAGAGGAAGAGTCAAACTTTGGGGACTCACCCGTGCACCAAAGGGCCAAGGCAGCAGGAAGCAAGAAGCCTGGGCGAGCTGGGCTCCTTCATGCCTGGCAGAAGATGAGGTGCAGAGGCAAGAGGTGGGCAAGCAGAAGAGGCACTCAGCCAGCCGCACAAGCTGCATGCAAAGAAACTCCCACCGCCCCAAGCTTCAGGGCTGCCTTGTTAAAGGAGTGCGGAGGCCAGACTCGCAAATGAGAAAAAGCAAGCTCAGGGTTGGTGGGTTGCATTTTGGGCTGTGGAAGAGGAACCGACTCCATTCCTGGAATTCTCTCGAGTTCCTGCGCTTTTGGTTTTGCTTTTTGCCAATCCGCCTCCCAAGACTGCTCCAGGTGCTTCGGCCTCAAGGCTGGAGGGAAGGAGAGGCGGTTTAAAACACCTTCCCTTCCCTTGGCTTCCTCAGGATCCCCTGCTGCGGGCCGAATGAGATTCTCTGATCTGATTCGGCTTCCCGCAGTTCAGACCCATTATATCCTATGGGCCATTGAAGTCAATGGTGAAAACATAGGGTATATTCTGGGGGCTGGAGGAGAGGGGGTTTGAGGGAGAGGCTCCAAAATCGCAGGGTAGCTGCTGGAGCCTCTCCCCAAGATATGTGCCGTGTTTCAGGAACATTGAACCAGGGGGTCCAATTCTACAGGCCCCCAAACAGGTTGCCCCATCCCCTCCATTGTTCTCTATGGTGGGAAAAAAGTTACTTTTGTAGTCATCCTTTCCTTTCCTGCCCTCCCTCTCACAATCTGCCTAAATTCACAGAATCAGCTTTGCTATCAGATGGCCATCTAGCCTTTCTTTGCTTAGAAACCTCTGAAGGAGAACCCACCACCTCCCAAGGAAGCCTGTCCCACTGAGGAACTGTTCTGTCAGGAAATTCTTCCTAATGTTTAGCAAAAAAAAACCCCAAAAACTCTTTTGTTTCTATTTCAGTCTATTGGTTCTGGTCTGACCTTCTGGGGCAACAGAAAACAACTCTGCACCACCCTGTATATGACAGCCCTTTAAGTACTTGAAGATGGTTATCATATCACCTCTCAGGCTAAACATACCCAGCTCCTTCGACTTTTCCTCATAGGATTTGGTCTCCAAATACCTCAGCATCGTTGTTGCCCTCCTCTGGACACATCCCATCTTGTCAACATCCTTCTTAAACTGTGGTGCCCAAAACTGAACACAATACTCCAAGTGAGGTTTAGCCAGAGCAAAGTGATACTATCTCTTCCCATGATCTGGGCACTACTGTTGATGCAGCCCAAAATTGCATTTGTTGTTTTAGCTACTGCATCACACTGCTGACTTGTGTTCCATATATGGTCTACTAAGACCCTTAGATCCTTTTCGTATGTACTACTGCCAAGTCCACCCCCCCATCCTATAATTACATTTTAATTCTCAGATCTTTAAAAGGCTGACAATGGAGCCACCATTGCTTCTTTAGGTTCCTCCCATTTTTCCTTCTCATTTAAATCATTTGTGATTGAGCCTTCAATATCTCACTTTTAAGAAATTCCCACCTCTCTTGAACTCCCTTCTCTGTATTTCTGACCATGGGATTCTACCCAGCATAACTTTAGGGTTTTTAAAATGAGCTTTTCTAAAGTCCAACCTATATGACTATGTACAGTTTTTCCCTTCCCCAGGATCTTAAATTCCAAAATGACATGGTCAGTACTGCCCATGGTACCCACTACTTTTACCTCATCAACCAGTTCTTCCCAGCTAAAGGTAAAGGTTCCCTTGCTCGAAAGCCAGTCGAATCTGACTCTAGGGTTGTGGTGCTCATCTCCATTTCAAAGCCAAAGAGCCAGCGCTGTCCGAAGACGTTTCCGTGGTCATGTGGCCGGCATGACTACACACCAAGGCGCACGGAACGCTGTTACCTTTCCACTGAAGTGGTACCTATTTATCTACTTGCAATTTCTTGCTTTCGAACTGCTAGGTTGGCAGGAGCTGGAACTAGAGATGGGAGCTCACTCTGTCATGTGGCACCCGGGTCTCGAACTGCTGAACTACCGACCTTCCACAGCCTGCAGTTCAGCGCCTTAACCACTTGAGCCACCACAGCTCCTTCTTCCCAGTTGGTGAGAATCAAATCCAAGATAGCAGACCCCCTAGTTTCCTTTTCCACCTCCTGGAAAATGAAGTTGTCAGCAAGACAAGTCAGGAATTTATTTGACCTTTTATTTTTAGCAGAGTTACCAGTTAAATATCAGGAGAAACTTCCTAACTGTAAGAGTGGTTGAGCAGTGGAAGAGACTGCTTCGGGAGGTGGTGGATGCTCCTTCGCTGGCCATTTTCAAGCGGAGGCTGGACACCCATCTTTCGGGTATGTTGTAGGGCTATCTTTCGGCTATGCTCCTGTAGAGTGCAGGGGGCTGGACTAGATGACCTGCAAGATCCCTTCCAGCTCTAACATTCTATGATTCTAAAGCACATTCACATATTCTCACATACAGCTTCTGTTTTGTTTGCAGACAGTCCCAAACTCAACCTGAGCATCTCTGGGTCAGCGGTTCTCAAGCTGTGGGTCGCGACCCCTTTGGGGGTCGAACGACCCTTTCACAGGGGTCGCCTAAGACCATCGGAAAACACAAATTTTCGATGGTCTTAGGATAGGGCTCACTATGCTTTAATTATGTTCAATTTGTAATAATGAAAATACATCCCGCATATCAGATATTTACATTACGATTCATAACAGTAGCAAAATTACAGTTATGAAGTAGCAACGAAAATAATTTTATGGTTGGGGGTCACCACAACGTGAGGAACTGTACTAAAGGGTGGTGGCATTAGGAAGGTTGAAAACCACTGCTCTGGGTGATGATGGTGATAATTTGACAAGCTTCTGCTCAAAACCCTGGAGAGCCTCTTCCAGTCAGAGCAGACAGCACTGGCCTTGTTAGATCGGTGATTTAACTCCGTGTGAGGCTACATCATCATTCACTCAGAGTTCTGAACTGTATTTTGTATTAATACCTCACCCAGAGGGGGCTGATCCACCAGAAAGGGCAAGGAACCCTGCAAGTCTCTGGTAGACAGTAATGGCTCAAAAGAAAGTGCTACCTCAGGCAGCTGCTCCCAGTTGTTACAACTACACCGTCCAGGAGTCAGAACAGATAATATTCCTTCCTTCTTCATTCTCCAGGCATCTTTAAACACAGTGTGCCAAGCTGTGTGTGCCCAAGGGACTCTCGTGTGTTGTGAGATTTTAGGAAATCCAGTTTGGCAGTTTGGAAGCATTAGGTGCTCCAGCTCTTGCGTGGGTACAGAATGGCAGTGAAGGCTGCTCCTCCCTCAAATTTTCTGTCCAAACCCACTGTCTCTTTGCCTCATTGCCCTTATCCTGGACTGCTGGTGTTTCTATTTGAAGGTGCTTCAAAGCTGTATGGAGGGAAAGAATATTTTTCAGAAGGGCAAAATAGTATTTCAATTGGGCAAGGACATTTCCTTCTAAGTGTCTGAAAGGGTTCACTGGATGGTGCCTAAATTCTGCCATCTCCTGCATGTATGTTTGCACAAGTTCCATTGAGTTAATGGAGCTCATCTATATTACGACTAGTGAAGTCAGACAATTCTTTGGATACTTAAATTCGGTGACTAGAGCTGTGAACTGGTAGGACAGATCTTTCTACAAACCTGAAAAGGGCCCCAGCTTTGCATAAAAATGTGAACTTAAGAAAAAAACCACACCGGGGGGGGGGGGTTAAAAACCCAAAAATGATAAAAGGAGCGCTGTAGCTTTAAACAAGATCCCCTCAATTGTCATTGCTAGGCAATCACAGCATTCCAGGCTTCGGTTTCTGTGAATAAAAAGGCTGGGGAGAAAACACAGTCCTTTCCAGGTCTATTTTGGACTTTGAGGGAGGACTCATTGGTGCCACACCTGACTAGGGTTGCCAGCTCCAGGTTGGGAAAATCTGGGAAATTTTGTGGTGGGGTCCAAAGAGGGGAGAGGCCTTAGCTGAATAAAATGTCATAGAGTCTACCTTTCAAAGCAGTTATTTTCTCCTGGGCAACAGATCCCTGTCATCTGACATTCAGTTGTAATTCTGGGATATCTCCGGGTCCCATCCTTGGCCTGGAAGCAACCTCTGAGTGACCTCATGCACCAAACAGACTACACCCTTCAAAGCAGCCATTTTCTCTGGAAATTTTTTCCTATATGTCTTATACTATTTCCCTTGTCCTCCCCAATAAAAAATACACACACACAGGCACAAACAAAGCAGCCATTTTCTTCAGGGGAACTATGCTTGTCAACCTCCATGTGGGGGCTAGAGATCACACAGGATTACAACTGCTTTCCAGATGACAGAGGTCAGTTCCCCTCAGGGCTGGCTCGCTCACTAGGTGAACTAGGCGTTCGCCTAGAGCGCGCTGGCCCTTAGGGGTGCCAAACTGCACCCGCCACCCCAAGCCCTACATCGCCCTGACCGGGAGACTGCCGCTGCCGCCTCTTTGGCCGGCTAACTTCTCCCTGCCTGCCCCCTCGGCTTCCCAGTGGTCGCCCCCTCCTCCTCCTCTTCCCCTGCATGCTGCACCCTCCCCGCGTGTGAGGTCTCAGGGCTTTCTGCACCAGCCTCCTGTGCTGCTTCCGTGAACTCAGTGGCTTTCAGCGCTGCGCTGCCCGTCCACTCAACTCTTTTCCCTCATTGCTTCTCTCCTGGGCCAGCAGTTCCTCCCCCCCTTGCTCGCCGAGTGCTCTCTCCTCCGCCGTGCTGTCTCCTCCACCTCGTTCGCTCCCGTCTCCATGTGCGCAAATGAGTGGGGCACTGGAGGTGAGGGGGTAGCGTTGAAGAGCTCCCCTCCTTTGGCAGCTTCTCACTTTTGGGGGCGGATAAACAAGAGTCCACTCATTTCCCACTCCAGAGAAGCCCCCTCTGCCCCCTCCGAGCCCCTCTGCCCTCAGGCACCTCTCCACCGACTTACTGAGGCATGGGTCTGGTCCCTCCGAGGAGCCTCCTTCTTGGCACCCCTTCTGTGCCTAGAGGCCTCCCTCCCTTCGAAGGGGCTCAGGAGGGCAACCGGTGAGGGGTCTTCTTTGCACGTAAGAGCCGAGGGTGGGTACGGGAGGCCCAGAACGTCTGGCAGGAATTGGCCTTGCTGTTTCCCCTCTCGGCGGCCAAGCAGGCACCGGTTTGCCCACCCGCCTGCTTTGCTTTCTCTCTCTTTCCCCACCACGCTTTGGTGCTTCTCTGCGGCTGGAAGGCACCCCCTCTCTGCTGCCACCGCCATGCCGCCCTCTCTGCAGACTGCTCCCCCGGAGCCTTCCAGGTTGGGGCTGTCAACCTCCAGGCCTGGAAATCTCCCGGAACGACAGCGGCTCCCCAGACTGCCAGGGCCGGAGGTACAAAATACAATATAAAATTAGTGGTAAAAAAATGGTGGGCGCCGGGGGGGGGGGGGGCAGAAGGGATTCTCGCGTAGGGTGCAAAATAAGCTGGGGCCGGCCCTGGTTCCCCTGGAGAAAATGGCTGCTTTGGAGGGTGGACTCTATGGAATTTACCATGCTGAGGTCACTTCCTTCTCCAAACCTCACCCTCCTAAGGCTTTTCCCCAAGTCTCCAGGAATTTTCCTAAGGGAAAACTGAAATCTGTGGTGATTCCTTGAATCTGTGGTGATTCCGGAAGATGTCTGGGCCCCACCTGGAGGCTGGCAACTCTAGAAAAAGAAAAGGAAACAGGAAAAGTGGAGAGGCTATGAGGCGTTTTAGGAAAGGGAAAGAGGAAATGCTGAGGGAGGGGAGATTGAGATGCCTCCCATAAGTCCTTGCAGGTTTCTGCTTGTACTCACATAATTGTGCACAGGTTTGCCACGCTAGGGAACATCCATATATTTCCACAAGTGTACCAATTAGCCATTATGGGAAGATTAATTCATTTCAAAGGACAGGGAAACAAAATGTGTAATAAAATCTCATTAATACATCACTGCTTAATTCTCACCATTAAAACTTCACTACTCTATCATATAATTTATTTTATAATAGGTTTTGTTTTGTACTGAGGGACAATTAATGTAAATAGTGGCCTGAGTACACATACTCACTGACTAGATTTGACATTTATAGCTACAAGCTCTTGCATATCTGCATCCTGAAGTTAGTGATTGCATCCCTGTTTCCATTACTGGTACCAGCAAATTCACCATCTCTCCATTTCAGATCTCTTGTTTATTCTCTCCCCCTTCCTGTCTTTCCCCAAGGGAATATGTCTATTATTTCTAGACTGAGTTCTTCCACTTAAAAAAATGTGTGTGACCCCATAACACTTAATTACAGTGTGTTCAAAAAAGATAATCCATTTTAAAATTTTCATAGCATAGAAAATTATCTACAAATTTTTTTTCTACAGTAAAACAAATGTTTATCCTATTGCATACTGGGAAGTTTCAAAACAGTAAATGAGAGACAATCTTATTTGCTCAACTAAATTTCTGATTGAAAATCAGGTAAGTATATTTTAGCAAGGAGTATGAAAGATCCCATGCCTCATAACACTGGAAATAGGTTTCCAATGGGGAAAGACAATAAATGTGTTCCTTTGAAATGAGAACATTCTGTATAATTCAAACATGATATGTAGCAAGAGAGTAATTTAAAGATTCCAGCTATTATAACACGAATGTGCCCTCCCTTTTTTCTATTAGCATCCATATTAAGTGGCTCATGGGACATCTGCCAGAACAACAATAAAATTATAGCATAGAACATCAGTTATAGAACTCATTAGAGAGCCAGTTTGGTGTAGTGGTTAAGTGCACAGAATCTAATCTGGGAGAACCGGGTTTGATTCCCCACTCCTCCACTTGCAGCTGCTGGATGACCCTGGACAAGCCATAGATCTGTCAGAGCTGTTCTCTCAAGGACAGTTCTGGAAAGAGCTCTCTTAGCCCTGCCTACCTCACAGGGTGTCTGTTGTAGGGAGGGGAAGGGAAAGGAGTTTGTAAGCTGCTCTGAGACTCTAAGTGAAAGGCAGAGTATAAATCCAATCTCTTCTTCTTCTTATAACATGTATCTCTCTAATATGAATAACTTAAGTTGTCTATTCTGCATATCATGTTCCTGTTTAAAGATACAAGAGCAGGTCAACTGGCAACCCAATGTTCCTTGATATTTAATGGAGTATTTAAAGTAAAGATCCATTAATTATGACTGACATAAAACAGGAAGGGAGGGAAGGTGGCATGATATAGCCTGATCTGGTCAGATCTCAGAAGCTAAGTAGGGCCAGCCCTGATTAGTATTTGGATAGCAGACCATCAAGGAAGACTGTAGAGGAAGGCTACGACAAACTCCCCTTCTCACTTGTCTTGAAAGTTCCTTGCTGAGGTTGCTATAAGTTGGCTGCAACTTGATGGTTCTTTACACACACAAAACAGAAATGCTTGTGAGTTAAACCGTCTTGATTCCTGTCTTGATTTGAACTTTTCATCCTTCCACCTTCACCCAAAATTTCTAACCTCTCTTTGATCAGATCATGTGATGTTTTCCCACACATCCCTACACTGTCTTCCATCCATCACATCCTTACCTTTAGATCTCTCCATACTCTTCCCCCAGCCCCCATATTGTCGGCCTGTATATCTTAGCTTTTGCTCCTTAAGCTCTATACGCTTAACTACACTGAAGTTGCCTGGTATCTTTGTCTGCCTCTTCAAATCCTTTTTCAAAGCCTATCTGCTCCTCATGGTCTTTCATCCCAAACTAACCAAATTAAGGTATGTGTAACTGCATTTACTTACATTCATCCCTTTCCATTCAGTCTCTCTTGGTCTGCTGCCTTGCCATCAATTTTAGATGGTAAACTCATTAGAATCAAGGATGTGTCTATTTTGTTTTAAAAGCTTTATAGAATCCCAGCCCTCATTTACCTTTCTTAGTGGGCCAAAAGAACTGCCACACAGGAAGGACTCAAAGCCAGAAACTGAATGCTATCAGGAGTGAAGGGATGGAGCCCAAGAACAACTGTAGTGACACGGCACTGTCACATTGCCAGAGAGAGGGAAATGGTATCAGCATGACAGAAACACTGATATTGGCATGATAATACAATTATCATCCAGGTAACATGAGCAATGATATTTTCTTAGGAAACTTTTATGCCACCTGTCAAGACCTGATATGTATTGCAACAGCAGACTCATGGGGGAGGCAATTTGGGGCAGTGGGGGACAGACTGAGGGAAAGCCCTTATGGGCTCATTTGAGCCTGATTTACAGAAGGACGGGATGATCTCATCCTGATCAGGCCACAAAACTACACCACTATAAAGTGTTATGTATATGAATTGTGCTGTATTAAAAATGATAATTTTAAGGCATTAGCTAAGAGCCCAAGCTACTGGCACATTGCTTTGGAATAACAGATCTGAACACTGTACAAAATTAGGGACAGTTCTCACATTATATCCACAGTGTGGCAGTTGCCACATTGCAACTTTCCCCCACATTAAATTGAGAAATCTTGGGCCACAAGGAAAGAATCCCTATTGCACTAATCTCTATGGCAGCATTATCTCAAAATTCTGGACTGGACCACCTCAGACTGCAGACTTAGATCTTTCAGATGCTTATCCTGTATACTCTAGCACACGGGTGTCGAATTCATTTGTTATGAGGGCCGTAACTGACATAAATGAGACCTTGTTGGGCCGGGCCATGTGTGCCATAAAATGTAATGCCAGGCAGTGGAGATATAAACTTTATAAAGGACACAAACACAAAGGTGGTTTTTTTTACTTAAAATAAAAAAAACATTAGCACACTTGCAATATTTTGTTTATTTAACAGTGTCTGATAACTGACACCTCTTGCACTGAATTATTGCATCAAAATGTCTGTGCTGTTACAATCTTGAGTATGCTGTTCAGGTATGTATCTGTAAGCTGCAAACCTATGATGACGCAGCAGCAGCAGAACTGGAAGCAGAAGCAGAAGGCAGCCAGTTCCACTGCAGGCCTGATAGAAAAGAAACCCTCTGGGGGGGCTGCTCTAGCAACTATGACATCAGAGGGGAAAGTACAGTGGAACGCCTCCCTGATTTGCTAATTCACTATATGCAGGGAATGTGGTATTTATCATACAGAGTATTCTACCATGTTATATGACATTTTCATCATGGTTTGAATGGTACACTTCAGAATTCTGCTAACTCTGTCTTGTTCCACCTAATATAAGTAGAATAACTTTTACATGGGCATACCAGAAGTCTGCAGTCAGCATCAAGCTTCTTTTTCACAGCTACTTTCCCCTGCATTTAAAAACAGAAGGGAGTAAAAGCACTATATAAAGAAATGACCACTTGGTGAATAAGTGTCAACTTCTCTGTGACTTTCTGTGCTATAGAATAGTGTGTGGTACCCCAGCTTTTACTGTATTTTCATTCTTGGTGTAGCATTGCTCAATACAACATTTTTTGTGTCTGTATCTTTAAATGCTGCTTACATAGTTTGTGATCAAATGCTTTTTTTCTATCCAAGGTCTTACTATGAATGATTCTAGGAAAAGATCAAGACTATTAGGAAAATTCCAGATCATGACATGGCAGAAACAGACTCCATGCATCATCCTGCCCTGTAAAGTGGTACAAGATTTTTTCCATTCTGGGTAACTTATCTAATAGAATAGTTCACGCAGAAAAAACAGGTGATGATCAAAATTACAGTGGATGACAAGTGAATACTACAGAAGAACACTGTCCTTCCAGAGCTCTTTGTGTACTCTCTTCCCCATTCATTTCAGGGGTCAGCAGTGGCATATTGGGTCCATACATGGTCATGGAGCTGCTACTGAAGTGGACATGAATGTGAATAAAACTTTTACTTGCATCAGAAAATTGCACAAGAGGTGTTTGTATGGAAAGATTTAATGGCCGAACTAAATGAGATGCCAGGAAATCTGTGGTTCCATCTTTTCATTTCTTAAATGCCAGTGTAACCAGCAGGGGAGGTGTACAGCAAATTGGCACTGGGGTGGGTACTACTTTCTCCTTTCTTCTTGTAGCTTTAAATCTAAGACATCCACTTCTAATATGTTTTCCCTATGGAGAAAATAGCAGCATTTGGAAGGCAGTTTAGATTAGAAAGGTAACGAAAAAAGGGATAAAACCTCTTGTTGCTTTCCCAAACTGATTTGTTCCCCACTACATGTAGTGTCTTTGACTTTAAAAAAGATCTGTATTGTGTCTTTTCTGGTCTGGCTCTAAGTTTAGTAAAACACATTGGCCAGGTTATAGAAAAATGTGCTAGTAGGATTTCTGTCATTTCCCCCCACCCCTGGTCATATTGTATTGCAAACTGGTTTTTAAGCTCTCCATATTTGGAAAGTTTTATGTATTGTGACAGACAGCTAGAGAGTTTCTGATATGCTGCTGTTCATTAAAAGAAAAAGAATCCAAGAGTCTCCTGGACTAGCCCAAGCCCCTTGCATTAGCATAAGAAGTTCTTTGGATCCCAGCTGGTATTTTTAACCATCACTGCAGTTTGTGGCTTAGGGATCAGTTTGGGGCCATTTCCTAGCATTGTTATTTCTCTGACTCCAGAGCTGAGCACTGACACTGAAAGCAAATTTCAGAACTGAATCTAATTAAGAACCCGAGGATGAATAATTGTTAATTATCAAGTCACAAAGTAACTATTAGTGACCTGGCCAGAGCGAAATGTTCTGTAAAAACAGTGTCAGCAGTTTGCTGACAATTACTCATTGACTCTTAATTCAATTTATTTTGTTTAAAAAAAGGAAAATTGTGCTCATGGGGAAAGTTTCAAAATATGTGGAGAATAACACAACTATTCTACATTTAAAACAAAAAAAGCTTGGAAACAATGTGATTCCAAGTTGGACCACCAAAAGAGATACTAAAGATAGTCCTAAAAATAGAGCCAAATTGGTTTCTATTCTTAGATTTATCCAACAATGTGGAAGCAGCAGGAGAAGGAGGACAAGAAAGGGAATAAGCATTTAATTTTAGAACTGTAATAATCTAAGACCCTTTTCCAAGTCACCACACACTGACAAGTGATTGTTACAGAATTAACGATAAAAAAGAATCCAGTCAAGGAGAACACTGAAAAATTAACATGCAGACTGACTTAGCAGATGGAGGTACTTGTAAATCATGAGATAAATGTAGTAGGAAATTGCAAACTAAATATAACATTGCAATTAACAATATTTGTATTTTTATAGTTGTATAGAAGTGCATATTTTGTAAACAGTCTAAGACAGGACATACTGACATGAGTCCAAATGGCTGCTCTGTACACCAACACAGGAGCTCCAGAAACATCGTCAGAATTGCTACCCCCCCCCCCCCCAGGCAGAGAAGCAGCCTAACATGCATTGAAAGGAACACTTCTAATTGAAGCCTCAATTTCTGTGGCTCACTTTCAGAACTTTGCTTTCTGTACAGGGAAAGGCAATATTCAATGTTTTTGTCTTTATATGTTAACTCCAAACATTAAACACAACAGAAAAATCACTGTGCATATCTTGCTGTTTACTACCTATGTTTAGTCAATGTTGTCCAGTTTATTATTGTTGGTGGAAAGTGCCATCAAGTTGACTTTATAGTGACCCCATAAGGTTTTTAAGGAAAGAGACGTTCAGAGGTGGTTTGCCATTGTCTCCTTCCACACCACAATCCAGGACTTTCTTGGAGGTCTCCGGGGCTTTTTTTTCCATGGGGGAACACACTAGAACCTCTTTGACAAAATTCTTTTTAAAAAATTTAAAAGTTCATGAGTTTTCAGTACACAGATTGAAAACTTCATTTCCCTCTTAAGAGTTCAGCACCTCTTTTTCAAAAGAAAAAAAAAGTCCTGGAGGTCTCCCATCCAAATATTAGCCAGGGCCGACCCTGCTTAGCTTCTGAGATCTGACAAGATCAAGGTAGCCTGGGCTATCCATGTCAGTGCCCAGTTTATTATCACAGTCATGAAAAAATTGTCATTTTGTTCATTACATTTATTGCACATAAGTTTACTCCATCTAGAGTGAAATTGTCTGCCATATCTGATATTGCCAATTGTTTTAATTTAATTTATTTAGATACTAAACATCTCAGAGTGGCATCATGGACTCTTGGTAGATTTCCATGTTTACCACTTTTGTTCACATAGCTCCTTCTCCATAATTAGGTTCTCGGTATCTTTTTTCAAATAATCAAGAAGTGATATCAAATGATCTAGAGCCAATAATCTTTCCTTAGTATGTATTAAGCCACCTTGAACCAAGAGGAAAGGTGGAATATAAATGTTTTAATAAATAAATATGTGGTAGTCTTTTGTATAACGTATAATTCCATTAAGGATCCATTAGTTCTGCACTTACCTTCAGTGGACTTAGAAAGATGTAATTTTGCTTATGGCAGCACTGTTTGTAGCCACTGCTTAGTTTTCAGTTTACTCTGAATGGGGGGAGGGGGTACCCCTTTTGTTTTCCGAAATGAGTTGTACCATCAACAATGTAGCCCCATTTGACCAAGTTGATCCAGTTGACATGTGTATATGCAAGGTCAAACTACACTGGCATACCACCAAGTTCTCCCAAAAGAGAGACAACAGAAAAATAATTTTCCTTTTAAGGAACTAAAACATAGGACAGCACTGGAGTCCATGGTAATACTGCCAACAACCATTATTCATACAGTGGCATGCTGACTATGACCCCATGTTAACCACACATGGAAAGACCTAACCCACACTCAACAGTGGCAGCATACTTCCATAACATCACCCTACCCATCTCATACAAAAACAAAAGGTGTAAAAAGCACAAATGCAACATGCTACCTTGAAGCAAGTGTCCTGTGACTACTGTATTTGGGGGGATTCTGACAGTCAGATATCTGAATCTCTTTCTGCAAATACCTGTTCTTTTGACAGGTGGATGCACAAGGAAGGAAAATGAGCAATCCAAATATATAATCCAGCCATCAACATTGTTAGTTCACTTGTAATAGGAAAAGTACTAGGGGAAAAAATAGGAAAACCATCGGGGGGGGGACCCTTTTCTCTCAGGCCCCACTGTGGAATATAATGCCCCCCAAAGAGGAAATGGAGCTTTTTGTCATCACTCCCTCCTCCATGAAAAAGCCTCATGGGGGGGAATGACAGGTTCAGACCACTGTATTGCAGGGATCAGGCCCCTAACAGCATTTTTAAATCACTTTAAAATTGTGTCTTGGTTGGCCCTCAGACTTCCTTGGTTTGAGGCTGAGTACAGGGTTCCCTTCTCCCACTGCACCACTTTTTTTTTAGTGACATAATTTTTAGTGTCATCTCACTCAGAATAAACATACATACACTAGAAACAAACAACAACAATAATTTAACTTTTAAAGCTATCCAGAGCCCCATCTTGTCAAACAAGTTCAACACAGGGGTTGCCTTTCTGAGAGTCATGTTACGTCTGGCACTTTTACTATTTTCAGTGTTTTTAATTTTCTCTTTGCAACAACAGTGAGGTCAAACTAAGATGCTGAAAAGTACATCTGTGAAAACAAATTATTTATCTTGTAAGATAAACCTATCTGCAATTCATTGCAAGAAGTACATAATCCTTGGGCCTCACAGATTATTTTGGAATGCCATTATTCCAACATGGTTCTGATTTTCAAAAGTTGAGCAGAATAAATACTTCATTAGTAAATTCTATGGTCTTAGGCCCCTGCCACACGGCAGGGGAAAAGCCTCTTAAGGCGCGGCTTTTAAAAGCCGCGCCAACGTTGACACGGCGCGGCGAGATCCCCTGGCCGAGCCGCCTTTTCTCCCTGGCGCGATCAAACGCCGGGGAGAAAACACGGTCCTAACCGGGAGCCGGCCGAACTGTGCATGTCGGAGCATGCGCAGTTCGGCTCCGGCCCGGGGTTGGGCCGGCGCAAGGACGCGCCGGTGATCAAACGCCCGGTTAGAGGCGCCGCATCCACTTGAACCACCGAGGTAGGTGGTTCAGTTTGAGGCGCAGTTTCCCGGGAAAGGGCCAGTTCGGGGATGGAATCACGGTGCTTTACAGATGTTGTTGTGTGATCGCGCCGGTTTGACCCGCCCCCGAACTGTCCCGCTCCCGGGCCAAATCGCCTCGTGTGAACGGGACCTTTGATGAGATTTTGTAAACAGAAGATGCTTCAAATCAATGTTAAGTACCCATCCACCTTGTCACAAGAGAAAATGGAATGCAACCATTTCATCTGCATGAGACTTGCAGTAGCTGCAGGAATTATAATTGGTCAAGTCCATATGATCAGGGTAGTGGGCTTGTGCTTTTCTGTAAGGTGTCAAGCTTTAAACACTCTGTAAAGCAGAATTACTCACTCAATGGCTTGCAGAGTGCCATATTCACTATTACCATCAATCAAAAGAGGCACATTTACTTTCATCTGTAGCATAAAGGCCTGCATCACAGGAAAGCTCATAACTTACCTGTTTTTCTGATGGTAGCTGTTTCAAGATGAGAACCAATGCCAATCACAAGCTTCATGGGGCACGAGTCTTGCCCACTTTTCTGAAATATGGAGCAGGTGCAATATTGGGGAACAGTGCCAGAAGAGCCACACACGGCATATCAAAGATGCACAATGGGCTCTCAAGCCAAGGAGTGGGCATTATTGCCCTAAAGAAATCTAGAATATGGATATACAACTACCAATCAACATTACATTGGCCCCTGTCACACGGGCAGGAAACTGCAGAGGAGAAGTGTGGCTGTTTGCCCCGGGGCAAACTAACATGCAGTAAAGCGATCAGACCTACTGTGGAGGTTCTGTGGAGGTACTGTGGAGGTTCCATGGCAAGGGAGAGGTGCCGATCACAACACACGCCTGCGCGCAATGAAGAAGCGCGCGGCGCGGCGAACTGGTTTTCTTTTTTTGTGTACACTACGAATGCGCATGCTCCGTTGGGTGCGTGTGCGCATCCACGGAGATGTGGGGAAAAAAAAACCCTTTTCCGCAAGGGGACATGGGCGGGCGCCGGATACCACCGGAAACGCGATCAGACGCCCACCCTTGCCCCGCAGTTTCTGGAAACTAGTACCTCCAAGGTACTAGTTTTTTGCTGCGCTTTTTCGGCAGGAAGCCTCAGTTGTGCCACGGAAGCGCTACGCTTCCCAGATGTGCTGGTGAGATCGCGACCGGAAACTCCGCTTGTCTTCCGTATCTCTTGCGTGGCTAATGTTGCGTGTGACCGCAGCCATTATTTATTTACTGAATTCAGTCCATTTCTGCTTCTTATATACACACCAGCCTCTCAGATCTTCAGAATTCAGTGTCCTGTCACTCAGAACACTGCATCAAGCTTCCAAAGTGCTCCTCTAACAAATCAGTTCTTGAGATAACCAGTTTTTTTAAAAAAAGAAAGAAAGAAAGAAAGAAAACAACAACTCTTGCCTGAGATTCTACTGGACTCCTGCAGTTCCCATTCCCCTTTCAATGACTCTAGTGAAAAAAACCCCTTTCCTTTTGAAGTTTCTTTGCCACATTACAGATAACAACCCGAGATTATAGCTAGCCAATTTGCTCTGATTGCATTTTTTTCAGAAGTCCAACATCATTCAGTGGAACTCATTTCCAAGTCAGTGTGTATAAAACTGTAGCCTTACAGGCTGAGCTTATGCATGTTTGCTCAGAATTAAGTCCCACTGATTACAACTGGATTTATTCACAAGCAAATGTGAAAAGGACGGCAAATATTCAGCCTAGTCTTGTGGAGTTATACAAGTATAAAGCCCTTGATGGCAATGCATTAAAGTGAACCTAATCTTGCATAGTATTGGACTTTCAAACGTTCTTCCAAACAAACTGTGTATGATGTGCTATGAAAGCCATACTGGTGCAAAGTTTTATCCTTTTGGTTTTCCTGCTTGTTCTGCACCAGTGGCTGGTGGAACAGACGAAGCCCCATATCAGAGTCCTGCCTGCAAAACTGCAAACTGAGGCACAATCTGCATTACAAGACAATGAGAGTACAGTCATAAGGCCAGTCTGTACACTGTCTATAATAGCACCTAAGGCCCCGTTGGAAATACACAGTACAACAACTTATTGTTGGTGTGATGTCATGCTGGTGCTGCCCCACACTAAGTGGGGGACACTGGGGGCACAGCCACATTTCTGTGTGACTACCAGACATACCAGCCATGGCGCCTACTGGCAAAACACTCTTTTACTACACCAGATCAGGGCCTTATAACATAGCCCTAGCAGAACATGCAGAATCCTTACAAGGAATGGGTGAGTATTGGCTCAATGGCTACATTATGTTCCTCTAAAAATGAACCCCACCATGTGGCACCTCTCATGGGGGAGGGTGACAGTGCAGAAACTCAGAGCACTGTGTAGAGCAGGGGTGTTGAACTCATTTGTTATGAGGGCCAGATCTGACACAAATGAGATCTTGTTGGGCCAGGCCATGTGTGTCATAAAATGTAATGCCAGGTAGCAGAAATATAAACAATATAAAGGACACAGACAAACACAAAGATTTTTTAAACTTTAAATAAAACATGCTTAGAACACTAGCACTCTTGCAATATTTTCTCTATTTAACAGTCTCTGATAACTGACACCTCTTGCTCTGAATTATTGCATCAAAATGTCTGTTCTGTAGCAATCTTGAGTATGCTGTTCAGGTGTGTATCTGTAACCTGCAAACCTACTTTTGATCTATTGACATTCATTATAGAAATCTCATGCTCAGTTTTCTGAATCAAGGACCCAGGGGAAAACATGAAATGGCTGGGCATTGTGAGCTTTTGTACATAAGGTGCTTCATTTGCAGGTCAAAAACAGGAGAAGGCATTCTAACACAGACTGAGGGTTGTTTGTTTGTATAAAAAACTATAGTCTTCCCCGGAGAAATAACTACAACTTCCTACAAAAGAAATTTGCTGGGTGAACTTGGTCTGGACACACACTCTCAGCCTAATCCACTTCCCTGGCTTATTGTTATCCCTCCTCTAAAATAGTTCACATTGCTTTCTTACTGAGAATGACTGAATCATGAGGGCATGAATAGAGTGAAAAGGGGGAGGGAACCTAGTTCCACCCAGGAGAGCCCTGGCATAAGGAGCCCAACAGAATACACACACACTGTAGCGAGGCACACAAAAGCTCATACCTTGAACAAAACTTTGTTGGTCTTAAAGGTGCCTGGTATTTATCCTGTGCAATTGAGGCAGCCCAGCATAGCCAGCTCTCCCTCCCTCCCTCCCTCCCTCCCTGCAGGGAGGAGCCTCAGCCAATGGAAGGAAAGGCTTCCCTTTGTTTCCTGTATACTATTGAGGCAGTCTGGCCAGGAAGCAAGCTCTTGCTGATTCCCTCCCTCCCCCTGGGAGGAACCTCAGTCAGTGCTTTATCAGACTCTCTTAATCGCACAGGAGAGGCTAGCCTAACTCTCCTGTGTGATTGAGTCTGGGAAAGTAAGCTGTGATGTAGTAGCAGCGGCAGAACTGGAAAAGGAAGCAGGAAACAGCCAGGACCTTGTGGGCTGGATTGCAGCCCTCTGAGGGCCTGATCTGGCCCCCGGGCTGCATGTTTGACACCCCTGTTGTAGAGAAGGCTTGAGCCTATTTGCTGTTACTGCTAACATCACTCAATGCTGCCCTTGTGTCTCCTTTGGATCTTTTTAGGTTGCTTTCCAAGGAGGCTTATAATTCACAATGAAGTGCCAACCACCTGCTGAGGCTCTGACATGACCAACAGCTGCACTGTTGCAGTGACCAGTGTGCATCTAGCTGCTGTACTTGTGGGTTGCCAGCAGTTTTGCTCTAGCCTGGCTCCTGTACCATTGCAAGGCATTTAGTTATTTGACTAGCACAGTCTTCTCTCTCATAGGCATACAGTAATCATGACAGCTCTATCAGCGCTTCTACAGTCTGTTAAGGCAAAGGAACAGGAGATGTATTACACCAAGAGACTGGGCATCCCTATTCAGCTGACTTGCTTTCCTAATTTAGTTCTCAATAAAGCCCAATCAGTTGAGTCTCTATTGGGTTAGGCTTTGGTAGATAAGAACTGATTTCCAGTCCCTTCACATTATTCATTCCTTCATTCACCCTTCATTTTTGCCCTGATCAGGACCACCCAGAGGGCTAACAGGTTAAAAACATGCATAGTAAAAACACACCTTAAAATCATTAAAACCAAACAAAAATACATAATTAAAACAATTAAAACCAAGCTAAAATACACACACAGTACAATAAAAACAAACATAAAAGCAACTGTTATATGACAGGGATTACTGAAGGAACACCAGATGAAACAAAAAAGTCCTCACCTGCTGGTGGAAGATAGCAACAGAAGGGAACAGACAAGCCTCTCTAGGGAGAGTGTTCCAGGGTTTGGGTGCCATGGCTAAGAAAGCCCTCTCCCATGTTTCCACCTGCCTAATCTCAGAAGGCAGCAGCACCTGAAGCAGGACCTCAGAAAATGTTCATAGCTGTTGGCTGGGTTCATAAAGGAGCAGATGGGTCCTTCAGGAATGTTGGTCCCATGCCGTATTGGGTTTTAAAGGTGAACACCAGCACCTTGAACTGTTTCTGGAAATAGATTGGACGTTAGTGTAGATGGGCCAAGACTGGAGTGATACAGTCCCTACAACCCACTCCAGTCACCAACCTGGGAGCAGCATTCTGCCCCAACTGAAGTTTCTGCACACTTCTTAAGGGCAGTCCCATATAGAATAGCTTGCCGTAATCTAATCTAGATGTAAGCAGGATATGCACCACAGTGGTCAGATCTTTCTGTCCCAGGAAAGGCTAACCAGTCAAAGCTGGTAAAAGGCACTCCTGGTCATAGTTGCTACCTGTTTATCCAGCACTAGGTCTGGGTCCAAGAGCAGCTCCAGACTAAGGGCCTGCTCCTTCAAGGGAAGTAGATCCCTACTTAGAATGGATGACACCATAATTCCCAGATTAGATCTTCTGCTCACCAGTAGCACTTGTGTCGAGTTTATTAGGTTGCATCCCCTCCAAAACAGCCTCCAGGCACCAGTTCAGGGTTTCTATAGCTCCATTGGGATCACCTGGAAATGTGAGACAGAACCAATGTTCCCTCTAAGCTGTGGAGTCTTGTGAGCAAAAATTCTACTTTGTGAGCTACTGGCATTAAAGCTGTGAGCGATTTGGCTACTGCATAAATTAGTTTGCTCTGGAGCCATCCTTCCTGAGCTAAGACATAAATGTGTGAGCTGGAGGCTAAAAAACTGTGAGCTAACTCACACTAACTCAGCTAAGAGGGAACACTGGACAGAACTGAGTGTCATCTGCTTATTGACAACTACTAACCTTGGCCACGTTCAATATGGGACTCACACTGGGAGAGGGCTAAATTCATCACTGTGTATGTACCATTGTGGCAGAGCAAACTAAAGAAAGAGCTTTGCAATCCCTAGATCAGATCACTGTTGGTTTCTTATAAGCCACGAATTCTGAATGACGGGGTGGGGGAGAACGGATGGAGAACAAAGAGAGCAGGAATAAACAGAAATAGGCAGTAACCTCATGAATGCAGTGGAAGGATAGACATAGGGGAAGGTGTAGAGAAAAATTATTGGCACCAGGGGCAGCCAGACAGCATTAGTCCCCCAACTCAAGTGATGGATCTGAGAGTCAAAACCTCAGTTGTAGCTTGTGCCATTCAGTGGCATCCAGTAGCAAGCAACCTCATGCAGAACATGAATCCATCATGTCAGGCATGCTGTAGAGAAGTACTAGGACCGTTTTTTGCAGTCTTCCTTAACTTGGTACACACAACAAAGGAAAGCTTTGCCCTAGTACCAGCTTTCCTTCTTGGTTTCAAGCCCCTTCCTCCTGTTCTCCACATTGGTGCTTTCCCCCAGGGAGTCACTGGGGAAGTGACAGGAATGCCTCCTGTGGACATGCAGTTGTGTGCTCCCCATTACTGTCCCTAGTGTGTTGGGTCCCCTTTGCTGTAGATTGGAACCCTTCCCTGGGAGAGGCTGTGGGGTGTTCACTGTTGATTTCTTATAAACCACAAATCCTGAATGAGCTGTGAAGCCAACTGGGTGATTTAGCTGAAGTGGCACAGTTTGGTTCCCCATGTGTTGGTCAGGCAAAAGAAGGAAGGGATGGAACCATTTACTGGGCCCCTTCTGATCCCACCACCTTCCTAGAATGAAGGGCTTCTGTTCATTCCCTTGTTGTAAATGACAGCAGGATGATTTTAGGGAGGTCTCTTAGTATTGCCATGCACTGGTTGGCTGTTTATGTATACTGCTGAGACAGGCAGGGTTGCGGACAGGGAAGAGAGAGAGAGAGAGAGAGACCATCAGCGTACAGCTTTGGGTGGTATACTATGAACTCTATTGTACTTCCTGTGCTCTCAGATTCTTGGGAGTCGGGTTTTTCTTTGTAACCATCTTTTCTCTGCTGAGACATCACAGGACACAGATCCCCTATGCCAGTACTGTGCTGGCACTGGCAATGCGCCTGCATTTGGGGTTTAGGTGCCTAAAACAAACAACAACTGGGGTTGGGAGCAATGTTCCCTCTAATCTGTGGAGTCTTGTGAGCAAAAATTCTACTTTGTGAGCTACTGGCATTACAGCTGTGAGTGAGCGGTTTGGCTACTGCATAAATTAGTCTGCTCTGGAGCCATCCTTCCTGAGCTAACACAAAAATCTGTGAGCTGGAGGCTAAAAAACTGTGAGCTAGCTCACACTAACTCCGCTTAGAGGGAACACTGGTTGGGAGAGAAGTGTGCACTAAAAGCTCTGCCACTGGCTTGTCAGGAGATGAATGCCCACATTATTTGTTCGTCCTGAGGCTAGCAGGGGCACACAGGGGAATGAACCTGGTTTTCCACTGTGTGAGGTTCACCCTTGAGAGTGTCTTGTGGCAAGCTAGTCTGGCAGCCCTTACAAGTAGAGGATATTCAAGACAACAGACATCAATACAAGTAAAAGAGAGACATCAATACAAGTAAAAGAGAGGAAGGAAGAACATAATTTCTGCTGCTCTTAATTCTGCTGGTTCTTGGCATTTCCCTGCTATAAAGGCTCACATCAGAGTAACTGCTGTTAGCTATCATTCATCAGCTCCTCAAAGAATAATCACCTTATCTTTCCCTGAAGAGAGCAGTTTTTATTATTCCCCCCCCCCAAAGCCTCGATTTATAGAACCATTGGGCAGCGGTGGGGGAAAGACGCACCGAAATCCTCCCTCGCATCCAGCCCTGCTCCAACGCACACACAAGCGGCTGCGCAACGAAAATGAACAGCTGTGGGACCCCGACGGGACAAGAGCTTCCAAGCCGCTAACTGCCTCCCTCCCCCCCCCATTGCAGAACTCCCGGGCGGGCGTGCTTGCGGGGCCGGCCAGCCGGGCCAGAGCGCCTCTTCTGGAGCCTGTGCGGAGAGGCGGCGACCGGCGAGCCTCCGCTTCAGGTGGAACGGTCAAACTTGAGAGGAGGGCCGGAAGGCTCCAGGGCAGGGGGAGTGCCCGCGCGCCGCCGCCAAATTAGGCTTCCAGCGGGGAGTAGTCACTCTTCTCCGGCTCCGGACCAGGCCGGCGCACGCTCAGCAAATCCCCCCCTAGCGGAAGCGGGGCGCGCGCAGTTGCCTTCTTGCCCGGGGATTTCTCCCTTTTTTTGGCCCGGGCAAGAGGAGCCAAAAGGCCGAGGTGCCCCAGAGGGGGTGGAGAGAGAGAGCGCGCGCGAGCGCCTCTGACAGGCTTCCCAACAGTGCCGGATAAAAAGCAAGCGCGGCGGCTTCCCCCCTCCCTCCCTCCCCTCCCTACTGCCGAACTCTGTTTCTCCGCCTTGGCGGGAGCGGGCAATGAGCCTCTCGCCACTAGCGTGCCTCCGCCGGGGCGTGAAGGCTGGAGACGCGACACCCGCTTGAGGAGCCTCAGTCCCCGCGGAGAGGCTACCCAGGTAACGGCCGGGCAGGGCAGGCGAGGCAGAGGCGGCCCGCCGCCGCAGAGATGTCCGCGCACAGCCTGCTCAACAGTGTCTTCTCCTGCTCTGCCTCGCCCTCCTCCACCAAAGGCTTCTCCAAGCGGAGGCTCCGCCAGACCCGCAGCCTGGACCCAGCGCTCATCGGCCATTCCAGCAAGGAAGAGGCGGCGGCGGGGGAGACCTCAGCCCGCGCTCCCCGGGCCAGGGCGGCGGGCGGCAGCCCCTCGGCGGAATGCCTGGCGGCCTTCTCTTCGCGCGCTCTGCTGCGCCCGGCCGGCGGGGGGCTGCCCGCGGGCGTCTCCTCGCTCTCCACGCCCAGCACCCCGCTGGAGAAGTCGCCGTCGGGCAGCTTCCACTTCGAGTACGAGAGCCCGCGAGGCAAGCGGCACACGGCGTGGGAGCTGCCTTTCCTGGCGCGCGCGCCCTCCGCCTCGGCCCTCGGCAGCGCCCCTGGCGGCGGCGCCGGCGCGAACAGCCTCTTCTTTTCGCCCCGAAGGTGGCTCCAGCAGAGGAAGGGCCCGCAGTTGGCCAGTAGCCCCACCTGCGCCTACGTCGTCTGGGAAACCGAGGTAGGACCTCTGAGAGAATGACTTTTTGCGCAGCTCCAGGGCTGCAATGAAGGGCCGACGCCAGAGACTGACTTCTTGGTGCTTGGGGGGGGGGGTGTCAACAGTGGGAGGGCTTCTAATGTCCTGGCCCCCACTGGTGGACCTCCTGATGGCACTGGTATTTCTGGCCACTGTGTGATACAGTGTTGGACTGGATGGGCCATTGGCCTGATCCAACATTGGCATCTCTTATGTTCTTATGTACTTTCAGGGTCAGGCAGTGGTCTCACCAAGCTCTGAGTGACTCTGGTTTTTTTAAAGGAGGAGGGACCCTTTGACCTCTCCTGCAGAGACCCTTACTTCTTCCTTCTGAATTCTTGATAACCTTACGGTCTACATGGGCAAGGGGGGAATGTCCAGGTCACAAGTAGCCAGTGGCCTGAGCAGAAGAGCTTGGCTCACTCTGGCCTTGGCGATGCAGGATGTGACTGACATAGTTTCAGGTAACGCCTCTGAGCCGAGTCCTGCACTGTTATCACAGTGGCCTGGCTTGAGCCTGGCCAGCAGTGGGATGGAAGAATGCAGTGGCTGTACTGTAGTTGGGGTGACACAGAATACTTGAACTGGCCCTGCCAACTGTACCGGCTCCTTTTACAAGTTAACTATGGGCTGTTTTCTTGTGTTCAGGGGCAGATTAAGCACGTGCTTAGGGCACCAGTGCCAAAGGGGGCACCGCAAAGTTGGGAAAAGGGTGTAAAGCTTAGTTTGTTCAGTATGTTGAATTGTCATATGAATAAATGTTTGTATTGCTGCAGCCTGCATTGTATATCTGGTCAGACGGGTCAACAACTAAAATGGACTGGGTCAGTGTGGAAAGGAGGGGGGCACCAAGATTGGTCAGTGCTTAGGGCCCCAGTGAGCCTTAATCCGCCCCTGCTTGTGTTCACTGTTGGGGCAATTTGGGGCAAGAGGTCATTTCCTGGTAAAATGGTCAGAATCCTGAAAATCGGTAGCCTCTGCTCTACCTATAGAAATTGTAGGAGCTACTAGCACTGCTGCTCCTGCTTGTGAATACAGAGGTGCAAAAGTAGTAAAGAGTACTTAGCTGCATTAAGCATGACTTGTAGAAATTTCAGTTTCTCTTCTATTTTTTACAGCTTTCCATAATTATAAGAGGGCCTGAATGCTAGTCAGTGTGACTCAGAAGATCTGTAGCTCCACTTTCAGACTGCTGGTTGTAGTGTGGAGCAACATCAGTGAAATTTGCTTCTTTGTATGTAGTAATTGCATGTTCTGGGATTGAAGCTCGGTACTGAGAAGGTTCTTGATAAACTCTGCTTGTGTTCTCTTGAGTAAAGGACATAGAATTAAATGCTTCCATGATGTATACATATTAGGAATAAATACTTTTGGCTATATTGGCCTGAATGGCTCAGGCTAACCTAATCTCATCAGATCTTTGAAGTTAAGTAGGGATAACTCTGGTTAGTACTTGGATGGGAGAGCACCAAGAAAGTCCAGGGTTGCTACACAGAGGCAGGTGTGATGGTAAACCTGTTAATCTCTTTCCTTGAAAACCCTATGGGGTCACCACCAAATTTTGGGAGGGGCCATGGCTAAGCTAGAGCATCTGCTTGGCATGCAGAAGGCAATCTCTGGCATCTCCAGTTAAAAGTATCAAGTAGCTGGTGATGTGAAAGACTTCTGCCTGAGACCTTGGAGAGCTACCATCAGTCTGAACAGAAAATACTGATTTTTGAGAGACCAAAGATCTGATTCAGGATAAGGAAGCTTCATGTGTTCATGTGTACCTTCTAGCCATTAAGGTGCAAAGTGTTTCCCTTAGTATGTGGGAAATCTCAACCAGTTGTAACTTCCATAGCAAAAAAAGGTCAGGCAATACAAGAAATGACTCAAAGTGCAAAAAGTGTTACATCACAGTTGTCTAGTCATTTCAAGCCCCTATCAGCTGCAACTTGTTCAGAGTTTGAGAGAACATGTGAACTGGATAAAATCTGTAAAGATAAGTTGTTTCTGTATTGAGGTCTTCCTCTACGTTCCCCCCCCACACACACACTGTTTTTTTTCTGGGGCTTCCCTCCCAGGTTCCCCCAGCTCTGCCACCCAGTTCCCGAGCCTGTTCTAGTACAGTCATCAAGATTACCAAATTCTAGTGAACAAAATGTTCTGTTTCTTTAAAAGAGGCTTATTGGGTTGTTTTGTCAGGTGATGTTGCTTTAGCTCTGTTCCCTAAACAGCTCCAGCCACCCATTTCCATGTAGTAACCCTCTATTGAAGGAGCAGGACACTTTCCCCCCATGACTGTTGGCAACCTTAATTCTTGCCCACATCTTATGCTACATCTAGCACCTCACCCCCCACACCAGCAGGCTTTTTGCCAACTAATACAACAGTTATATACCTGCTACCATTTGAAGGGGAAAGCTGGGAAAAAGCAACCCAGTGAGGTGGGGACATGCTGAGCAGAAGGAGGCATCCTGGGGTACCACTGTGCAGAAGTTGCATTGCCGTTGTGAGTGGTTCTGCATTCCTAGCTGCAATGAGGGGAAAAGAGGGAATTTTAAAGTGTTTCTTACAAATGGGTCCTTTCCATGTCCACAGTTGGCGCTGTTCTGTTGCTGACCTCCTTCATGGAGTGCCTTTTAGTCTTGAGGTTTGCCATGTTAGCATAGTTATGATACATTGTGGGAGGAAAAGTATATACAGAATGTGGAATGTCAGAGGATACGGAAAGAAGTTACATTTGTTTAACTCATATGCTTCCCAGGAGAGGAGAAAAGTGAGAATGGGTTACTTACTAATTTGGAGATAGATTGTTCAGTGAATTTATGATCCTTCTCATTAGTAAAGGCTGACAATTGTAATAATAATTGAATTTCTTAGTGCTATTCTTCTTTGTTCATGTTCACAGCAAGCCAGGTAGTGAAACACTTAGGTGACATGCGATCCCTTTTGTTTTGTTTTAAGGGTTGTTTTGTTTGTTTAAGGATATGCTGCCCTTCTCTTATCCAGAGGGGACTTAAGTTTCTGTCTGGTCACTATAGTTTGGAATCAAAGAATGTACTGTTTGACTGGTCAGAATCTCATATTAATAGCAGGAAATCCTTACTGATTTCTGCTAAAAAGGATGTATTTAACAAAAATGGTCAATGATCTGGAGAAGTACCCAGTGCTGAGAGGGAAGGAAAACCATTAGGATTTTTTTTACGGTTTCCTATAAGTGGGTCATGATAACTCTACAGGTGCTGTAAACCTTTTCCTATGGACTGGTCATTGGGGTTTGCTTGAAGATTAATCTGAGTCTTTGCAGCAAGGTCTAGTACTTCTGTTGTCCTTCTGGTATAGATGAATGAAAAGTGTCAGTACCATGTTCTGTAAGATGTATTGTTTAATTAGATGGTTAATATTGGTATCCTAAGTAAAAACAATAAGCATGTTGCAAAACATACAGTCCCGGTCATGGATTGTACACTGCCGGGGTCAGATTGTGTTACAATGTATTCTTGACATATTCTTGATGGGTGAAATTGTCTGCGTAATGGTTTTTAGGGTGAGGGAATTTTAAAATTTTAGTCAGGGTCTTTTGTTTTCATTGTCAAGTTTTTGTGGGACTAATTTAGGGTTTTCACTGTGTTTCTGTTGTATGGGAACCAAGTATGAAGGAGATGAGATTTAATAAATCAAGTAACCTTTTAAAGTTCTAAAATGTGCCACTTGGTCAAACATGACATTTTTTATAGCTTGATTATGCCACTTCTTTAAAAAGCATGAGCAAAAATGATGGATTTTATATTTCATACCCATGTGTACACATTTACATACCAATCATGGAAGAGCTCTTTAAACTCCCATTTAAAGGTATGCTATTTGTTTGTAATGTCAACTTTACGCACAGTTTCATTCCATATATAGTTGTAATGGGCATATAACAGTCTCCCAGCTCTTGCAAATGCTTAACTGTAAACATGCATGACTTTGGTTTGAGTATTATTTTTTCTGTCATATACACTCAGACTGTTTGTACAAATTAAACTGGAATACATAGCCATGTAATGAGAAAGATATGGTACTATAGTTGGTTATGTTGGATCAAAGTGTAAAGATTCAGTAGTATTCATAGATAAATATTTACGTCGATCTGTTTATTACATGTTCTGAGTTCTTAAATTGGAAAGGTTAAAAAATGTAGTTTTCCCATAACCTGACCTAGATTCCCCAGGCTAGCATGATCTCATCAGATCTTGGAAGCTAAGCAGGGTTGGCCCTGGCTAACATTTGGAAGGAAGACCCCTCCAAACAATATCAGGGTCATGACATGGAGGCAGGCAATGGCAAACCACTTTTGAACATCTCTTGCCTTGAAAACCCTATGGAGTCCCCATATGTTAGCTGTGACTCGACAACAAAAAACAACAGCAGTTTTTTCCATCTGAAACTGAGAAATAGATGAAAAATAACTGAAGTTAACAGTAGCAATTAATCAAGTGCTGGTCAAACACTGGTCACTAGTTTACAATATCATGAATTTGTAAGGTACAAACTCTTAGCGAATGTTGTATGCAGACACACGGGTATAGACATACCTGTACAGAGCTAATATTCCATGACAATACCGCGTACATTGCATAACATAAGGGTACAGGTATTAGTTTGGCAAGGCTTGTCCTTTCATGCTTACCTCACAGTCTGTGCCAACTGCAGGTTTTAGTTAGCTGGTATTAGTATTCAGCTTTTTATGAAGCAGTTAGGTTCATATTGCAGCCATGTGCTGAGCTCAGCATGGATTAAGTAATGGTTCTAACAAAGTTTAAAGCATATGTCATTGATACAGTAGTCCCAGTTTATTTCATCGGAGTGTCTAAACAACTTTTGTTAGTACCTGAAAAGTAATTCCAAAATAAAACAGCTGCCTTAGATTTATTGCCCTGATCAGTTGGATTTCAAACAGACTGCAGAAATTCGTCATTGGCTTTTTAATGGTGCTTATGTGGATAGTCTCTTTGTACGAGCAGCAGACTTATACAGGGCTGCACCTCCTCTGCAGGAGCTTGAAAAATAGTGAAAGTTGTGATTGTTCTTTTCATAGAAATGACACATTGAGGTTACTCCCGCATCCCACTACTCCCTTCACAAAAAGCGTTTCCTTCTGTATTTCCACAATAAGCAGAGCTTAAAAAAGGGAAACTGGCAATGCTGTTTTGGGAATGCAAAGCAACTAATATATCCTGGCAATAGATGATCATAACATTATTGCACTATAGTTCAATAGCAATTACCATTTTTTTAAAAAAAGCCTTCCTGTGGCTCGGGGGGGGGGGAAATTGGTGATTGAAAGGAAAGTGCACACAACTCTTGAGTGAATACTCTGGCGGTGGAATGGGAATCTGCCTCCATTCCTGAGGATTGGAAGGTAGCTAATGTCACTCCCATCTTTAAAAAGGGTTCCAGAGGAGATCCGGGAAATTACAGGCCAATCAGTCTGACATTGATACCGGGTAAATTGGTGGAAACCATTATTAAGGAAAGAATTAGTAGGCACATAGATGAACAAAACCTATTGAGGCAGACTCAGCACGGTTTCTGTAAGGGAAGATCTTGTCTCACTAACCTGTTAGTGATCTTTGAGGAGGTGAACAAACATGTGGACAAGGGGGATCCAATAGATATTGTTTACCTTGACTTCCAGAAAGCTTTTGATAGAGTTCCTCATCAAAGGCTCCTAAGTAAGCTCAAAAATCATGGGATAGAAGGACAAGTCCTTTTATGGATCAAAAACTGGCTAATTAATAGAAAACAGAGAGTGAGGAAAGGAAAGATGATATGGTGTTTAAAGAACGATGGGCAGATTTCTATAAATGGGTAAAAGATAAACCTTTGGAATAGACTCGACAGGATGTATGAAATACAAATGTAAAAGATGTATATCTTATTTTGTATTGAAAAACTTAAATAAACTGTTTTAAAAAAAGAAAACAGAGAGTGAGTATAAATGGACAATTTTCTCAGTGGAGGGTGGTAAGCAGTGGGGTACCGCAGGGATCAGTACTTGGTCCACTGCTGTTTAACTTGTTCATTAATGATTTGGAGATGGGAGTAAGCAGTGAAGTGGCTAAATTTGCGGATGATACAAAGTTGTTCAGGGTGGTGAAAACCAGTGAGGATTGTGAGGCACTCCAAAGGGATCTGTCAAGGATGGGCGAGTGGGCGTCAACATGGCAAATGGGGTTCAATGTGGCCAAGTGCAAGGTGATGCACATTGGAGCCAAAAATCCTAAATATAAATACACATTGATGGGGTCTGAACTGGCAGAGACTGAGCAAGAGAGAGATCTTGGAGTTGTAGTGGATAACTCACTGAAAATGTCGAGACAGTGTGTGACTGCAATAAAGAAGGCCAATGCTATGCTGGGGATTATTAGGAAGGGTATTGAAAACAGATCAGCCAATATAATAATGCCCCTATATAAATCAATGGTGAGACCTCATTTGGAATACTGTGTGCAGTTCTGGGCACCACACCTTAAAAAGGATATTATAGCTTTGGAAAAAGTGCAGAAAAGGGCAACTCAAATGATAAAAGGGTTGGAACATTTTCCCTATGAGGAAAGGTTAAGGTGCTTAGGGCTCTTTAGCTTGGAGAAACGACGACTGAGGGGTGACATGATCGAGGTTTATAAGATTATGCATGGGAAAGAGCAGGTAGAGAAAGAGGTACTTTTCTCCCTTTCTCACAATACAAGAACTCGTGGGCACTCCATGAAACTGCTGAGCGGTCGGGTTAGAACGGATAAAAGGAAGTACTTCTTCACCCAAAGAGTGATTAACACATGGAATTCACTGCCACAGGAAGTGGGTGGTGGCTACAAGCATGGACGGCTTCAAAAGGGAATTAGATAAGCATATGGAGCAGAGGTCCATCAGTGGCTATTAGCCACAAGGGATAGATAGGGGCTCTGGGGCAGGTGATGCTCTGTCTTCTTGGTGCTTTGGGGGGGGTCAACATTGGGAGGGCTTCTAATGTCCTGGCCCCACTGGTGGACCTCCTGATGGCACTGGTATTTCTGGCCACTGTGTGACACAGAGTATTGGACAGGATGGGCCTTTGGCCTGATCCAACATTGGCGTCTCTTATGTTCTTATGTATGTATTTGTTGTGGTGATGGTGGCCACAAGTGTAGTTTAATACTTGGATACTTAAAAGCTGCATAAGTCAATTACATAGGTACACAAGTAATACAAAAGGAACTAAAAATTCTATTTTATGAGTTGAAAGACTACTGGGGTTAATCCTAATCCATGTATTTTTTATTAGATGGCTGTCGATAAGTAGCAAGAATGCATAATGAAGTACTGGCAAAAAGGAATCCGAATTTAATTCGATGCTATGGGTTGGCATTTTAATTTGATCTAGAATAACCACAAAGATCTTGATCCTGCAGGTACACACAGCATTACTTCACAGTTCGAATAAGTCAGTCAGAGGTTTAAGATTGTAGGATATGGCTATACTGTTATTCCTTGAACTCCAATGCTTTCAATTTATTAAAGAAGTTTGAGCACTTGATTCCTTTCTTGCCATAGTGTAACTTTCTATGTTGATGGAGAAAGCATGAAAATTAATATGGTTTATAGCAGGTGGCTGTTTTAATGGGTTTATTGGACAAATTAGAGCTCTTTCTAACCCATAACATAACTGATGGGACAGAGGAACTGCACATGTGGGCTATGTGATAAAACTGGGTGGTCACAGATAGAGCTGGCAGCAGTTCCTGTGACTAAAGCCAGATTTTTCCAGCCCGTGAAATTGCAAGATTTAGGACCAGACTGGGTAAGACATTACCATGCAGGTTACTTGTCCCAAATCTGATTATACCTGGGGAAACAAGTTTTATCTCCTACTTTCCCAGAGAATTATGGTGTGTTTGTTGTACCCAAGGGTTTTCCTGATTTCCCAAACCATTTTGCTCTGAAGTTTTGGGAAAGATCATAACAAATCCTGGACGACTGCCATGTGGGTGGGAAAGTTTGGATTTCCCAGTCCTGTCCACACACGGCAAGCACTTTCCCAGCAGTGTCTATTTCCTCCCCCTACTACTGGGGTGGGTGTGCACTTCTTAGTATCGTTATGCAACTGAATATCGTTATGTTGATATAATGCTATAGGAATATGTGTGACAGGTCCTCTGAATTCCCAGTTTGTTTTTTTAAAGCAAGTCTATAGCGGCTTTTGGTTGGAGATACAGGAGTACATCTCAGCACTGAAAGGGCTAGAGAGTTTTAAAAATGAAAGCTGGGAATTTAGAGAACTTGTTACCTATATTATTATAACATTATATTGACATAATATTCAATTGTAGACTTAAAAAAAAACCCTGAAAGCCCTTGCGGTCCAGAGAGGAGGGAGTAGGGCCACTGTTGGGCAAGTGAGACTGGGAAATTGCCTTTCCTCTGCACTGCATTGGCAACTGCAGCAGCCATAGGGAGATGACACATGCTTGTTCCTGTGTCAAAAACACCGTAAAGAGTTGTGGGCAGACCTACTCATAATTTTTTTTTAATACTCAGTATTTTTGAAGGTAAATTACAGCCTTGGTGGTGGTGGCTGGGCTGAAAATGGCTGTATTTGAGATCGCTGGGCTATATTCATTATTTCGATGCTATAGCATGTCCGTCTACAGCAGAAATGGACCCAAGATGACAAGACTTGAAAGGTCTGTGCAGAGAAGTGTGGTAAATACTCAGGTGTCCCAAAACAAACGTAATTGGTTGGTCGCTACCATATACCTCACAAATGATCATAGTGGGATAGGAGACAGTGCAAGGCTGAGGTGGTGGATTTTAAAAACTGGTCATGGAACTTCCTGGTATATCTACCTATCTGCTATTCAAGTGAAATTTCAAGATCTTTGCCATCCGAACTCAGTCTTACCCACTTCCTTCAACCATGTTGCAGCTGGTGAACTTGCCTGAGCTAGTTCAAATGCTCCTGGCTACTTCTGCCACTGAGCTAGTTCAAATGCTCCTGGCTACTTCTGCACTCTCTTTAAAGGGGAGCATAGCGTGGTCCAGGGTAGGTCAGTTTTACCCCAACCTATGGATCTTCTGTTTTTATCTGGATTAAGTTTACTCGTCTTCATCCAGTCTCTCACTGCCTTTGGATGCTGCTCAAATCTGCCACCTCTCTGCATTTCAAGAGAGGGAGAGAGATACAAAAAGGACTTCTCAGCGGTAGTAGTTTTTGTTAGGGACAAGTCTACATGCTATGTTAAGAAAATTATGAATCATGATTGGGTAAGGATCACACAGTAAAGTCTCCTGTGTTGAAACTGAACACAGCATCTCAAGGCCTTCATGAAGCTCTGCACAGCTGTATGCGCACTTCATTCTAGGTTCCTTTGGTCCTGGACAGTGGGATTTTAGCAAGTGCCATTTTTTAGTTACTACTGCTTTTTATTAAAAGGAAGACTAAAAGGAAGCAATAGTGGTAGAGAGAGTGCACAAGCCAAACAGATGAACAAGTCAAACAGTTGAAGGATCATCAGAAGGGTCATAGGAGGAAGAGAGCAATAGGAAATCTTGCATTAGTATCCTGTAAAAATATCTTGGGGGGGGGGAGAGATCTCTGCTGAAAGGCTTCGTCGCCAGTGAAAAGTACTCGAAACGTGGAGTGATTTCAGCAAAGAGTACTTTATTAGTGAAGAACAAAGACAAGAACCCCCGGCACGCACGCGCTTCACCTTCAGCCCCGCCTGGTCGAAGCGTTGGAGAACGGTACGGAGTCGGGTGGCAAACGACGCGGCGTCGGGGGCGGTGATCAAGACGTCATCTAGAAAGGGCTGTACCCCGGGGATACCTTTGAGGAGAGAGTCCATGAAAGATTGAAAAATCCCCGGAGCCACCGAGACGCCGAACTGGAGCCGGTGGACCTTGAAAGCCCCTCTGTGCGTGGCGATCGTCTGGGCTTCCGCCGTGGCGGCGTCCACCGGCAGCTGCTGATAGGCCTGCGCCAAGTCCAGCTTTCCAAATATGCGAGCCCCCGCGAGCGCCGCCAGCACGTGGCTGACCACCGGAACGGGGTACGCGTGGTCCTGCAGTGCTTTGTTAATTGTGCACTTATAGTCCGCACAGATCCGGACGTCCCCGTTTGGTTTGATCGGTGTGACAATGGGGGTTTCCCAGCGTGCCGATGCCACCGGCTCCAACACCCCTTGCGCCACCAGCTTGTCGAGTTCCGCCTCGATTTTCGGCCTTACCGTTAAGGGCGGAAACCTGGCCTTGATCCGTATGGGCCGGACCGCCGGGTCCAGGTCCAGGGAGATGGGGGCCCCCGTGAACTTGCCTAAGGACCCATCGAAAACCCGGGGGAATTCGTTGCAAACGTCCGCGAAATCGGCTTGCTGCAGCTGGTGGATGCCCCCGATGGTCAGGCCCAGCGGCTTAAACCACGACATCCCCAGGAGACTGGAAAGCCGGCCCCCCACCACCAGAATGTCCAAACAACCCTTGAAGTCCTGGAACTCCACCAGGAACGTGCCCCAGCCCCGCACCACCACAGGATTCTTATTGAAATCCTGAAGCCTGATGTGTGGTTTGCGCAGAGGGGGTCCCCCGTTGGGACACACTGTCCGCAACGTCTCCTCCGAGATAATGGTAAACTCGGAGCCCGTGTCAAGTTCCATGCTACAGGGGGACCCCTCTATCCGGACCGTAACATGGACTTTGTTTCGGCTCTGACGGGGCAAGTCACCTACCTGGGGCTGGGGCTGGTGGCCGACGGCATTTGTGTCGATCGAATGGAGGTCCACAGTGTGGATGGGTTCCCACTGGTGGCTGGGTTTCCTGGGTGGCTGGCGGCGGCTGCGGCAGACCTTGGCGATGTGGCCCTGCTTGTTGCAGGACCTGCAGACCGCCTCGCGGAAACGGCAGCTCCGACGTTCATGCGCGTCCCCGCAGCTGGCACAGGAGGAAGCTGGCTCCGACGGCCTCGCTGGCGGTGCGCCCTTCGAACGGTGAGGTTGTGACGGCTTGCGGTGGAGTTGCGCCACTGCCTCCTCTTCGGAGTCTGCCGAATCCCCTCCGGCTTGGGTGCGGTGTACCCGATGGCCGCCGTGGCCCGGGTGCTCATTCTCGAAGGCAGCCGCATCCTTTAAAGCCGTGGCTAGCGTGAGGTCATCATCCCGAATGAGGCGCCTCCTCAGTTTGGCCTCTCGTAAACCCAACAAGAACTGATTCAGCAGGGTCTCGTCCAGGTTGCTGAAATCGCATTTCATGGCGGCCTTGCGAAGGTTGGCCAGGAAGTCCGCAGCTTTCTCTTCGGGGCCCTGGACCTTCACAAAAAAATCCATGCGGGCCGCAAATTTGGAGGGCTGTGGCGCTAGATGGGCCGTGAGAGCCGTGATGAGGGCCTCGAAGCTCACCTCCTCTACCTCCTTAGGTGAGATTAGGTTCTGCAGAAGGAGCAGGGTGTCCATCCCACACAGCCGGATGAGCTGGGATCTCTTCAATTCGGCGTCGGTGACCCGCATGCAGGCAAGGTAGTGCTTGAGGATCCTCACCCATGTGGTCCATCGTTCGGGGTGGGCCAAGTCAAACGGAGCGATGCCTTCGTGCGAGGTTCCTGCTGGAGCGGCGGTGGCGACCCCGGAGGATGCGTTGGGCCCGGAGGATGAGGACGTGGAAGCAGAGGAGGGAGCGGAGGTGGCGTTTTGCTCCGACATTTCCGCGGATGCTCGTGGACGCTCGGAGGACCGGGTGAGGCGGGCGCGCTGGTCGAGCGAGCTTAGCCTGAAGCGTGCTAGGCGTGGAGAGCGATGCTGCTGCTCGAGGGGTCAGCAGTGTGCAAGCGGAGCCGGGAGCGGAGCGATGAGCAGTTGCCGGAGAGCTGGGATGCGAAGTTGCGCGGTTCCCGGAGAGGTCTCGGCGTCAGGCTCGGTGCGGTACTCGTGTTGGCGTCCGGGTCTTGTTCATGGGGTCGTAGATCCCACCTTCGTCGCCAGTGAAAAGTACTCAGAACGTGGAGTGATTCAGCAAGAGTGATTCAGCAAGAGTACTTTATTAGTTCAGGAACAAGACAAAGAAACCAGCTCGCAGGCCGGTTTATATGCGTTCAGAAAACCCGCCACCAAGCACACCTAAACACACCCCCTACTCCCGATAGGCTATTTACAGTAACCGGGCGACCATTGGTCTCCCGGCTGGGAAGCTGGCCCTTTGATTGGGCCGGCTAGGATCCTTCAGATCCTTTGTCTTTCGACTGAAGCTACTGAGGAATATTGCCTGGCCAGCCCGGGCAAGTCCGGGCATGCCAGGCTGAATGCACTACACGTGGTAATGGCGACAATACATTACATCTGCCAAACAATGCTGCTGAAACTTTTACCTCTCCTATGTATGTCTTCGTACTTCTAATCTTATCAGCCGCTTCTGTGAATTTCCAGGCCCAGTGGTGAGTGGAGTGTCACCTTACACTGAAAATATCAGGCACTTAAACTTTGAGCCAAAATGTGGGTACAGAAGCTGTCCTAAGAAAGCAGTGTGCAACATCCATGTCATAGACCCAGATGACAGACATCAGCATTATGACAAAGGTTTTCAAGGTGATTTGTGTATTTCAGGTACCTTTCCCCTGTCACCCAAACTATACTATTTTCTGAGAATGTATTTCTTCATCCCTGGCAGTAAAGCCGGTGATGTATGCATGTGTGTATCATTTTGGGTGAGCCTTCATGTACTACTGTCTGTTTCCCCCTCAAGGTCTGTATATTGGGTCACCAACTGCCTGGAAAGAAAAAAAAGGACCTTTCCCTCTATAGAGGCTAAAGTGGGTGTAATTAGATTTTTCTCCATGCTATGAAACCCTTCAGCTGCCCATTTCCACAAATGAAACTTCTGTTAAAGAGACCGGATATATTTTTCTACAGGTCCCTTGGCAATCTTATCTGTATAGGAGGAGCCTCACTTGGTTCTTGTGTTTTGTGCTGAGACTGTCGTTTCTCAGTGTATAGTAGTGTCCTCTCACAGATGAAAGCAATAAAGAGACCTGTTGTAGAAGCTACTAGAGTATGTTGGCTACAGGGCAGGACTGAAGGGGTGAACTAGTAGCTGGGTAGACAAAATCACCCCTCCCTGTGCCTCAGAAGCTACTACAGGGCCAATGGATTGCTAAAGCTTGGAACATGAGTGTCATAATCCCTTATTCCCTCACAGTTATGCTTCGATGTAAGCCTAACATAAGTGATATTGGCACCAGAAGTACAACTAAAAGTAAGACTCAGACTGGAGAAGCCTGCGATAAATTTAGTTCCTTCCCCATTCCCTTTAGACCACTTAGCATTTCTGTGCCCGTGTTTGCATGTTTGCTTGCCTTGTGAGCTAGGTAAGTGCTATTTCCCCAAAGTTTAAAATTGTAGTCTGAGAGCAGATAATTTGCATAAGAACTACGGCTGTCTCCATTTTCCCTTTCTTTTACCCCCCCCCCCAATTTAAAGAAGTTCAGTTTCCACGTAAATAACCCTTGCATATATATCTTGTACGCTTGTGGTTTACATGTCCAGAGGGGGATTATAGTATTAGCTGCAAAAATGATTAATCGTTCAAGTAAAGATAGCAGATTGCTGTTCAGCTATTACACATAAGCTGTTAAATTTGTCTTCTGGGAAGCTACTCAGCTTTCCAAGAGTATTCAGGAACAGCTAGAAACATTTTTGTTAACAGTTATGACACAGTAGGTATCCCCCCTTTGGCATCATATCTCCCTGTAAAGTAATATTTTAGAAAAATGTAATAAAAGTCAAACCTTTTTTTCCTTCTCCAAGATACGGTAACTATACTAAAACATTCTCTGTCGCATAAAAAACCTTTGACTCCTCCATTTAATGCAATCTAAACTTGGGCCTCCTATTCCTGAGTGATGTGGTTGCATCTTCCATTGGATGTGTTTTTGCCTGCTGTAAGTTCTTAACTAACTGAATAGTCCATTTGAATGACCCTGAGGTTCTAAAGCAAAAGAGTTTTTTATTTATTTAACAAATTTATATCCCACTCCCTCTCCCTCGAAAGGAACTCAGGGTGGCTAAGAGCATATAAAATACACCGATAAAAACGATACAAAGATACAATAAATAATCTTTAAAAAATAAAACTGTTAAAAATCTATCCCCGTTAAAATCTATCCACTATCATGCTTGATAGGTAGGATGCGTGGATGGTGAAGACACAGCTGAAGTATACCAGCTGCCTGGTGGATCACAATCACCCAAAAGCCACCTGAAAAAGAGCAGCCTTGCATGTCCTGTGGAACCTAGGGAGGTCCTGCAAGGCATGCACCTCTTTGGGTAGCTGGTTCCACAGAATGGGGGTCCACTACTGAGAAGGCCCTCACCCTTGTTGACACAAGGTGGGCAGTTCATGGACCAGGGACCTTCATTAAGTTCCAAGATGAAGATCAGAGAAGATGGGGAGGATCATGCTGGGAGAGGTGGTCCTGAAGGTATGAGGGTCCCAGGCCATTCAGGGCTTTAAAGGTAAGTACTAGCACTTTCAATTGGCACTGGAAACTAATTGGGAGCCAGTGCAGCTGCTGTAGAAAAAGTTTTATGTGCTGACTAGGACACTCCTGTCAGCAATCTGGAAGTTGCGTTCTGGACTACTTGCAGCTTCCCAAGTGTCTTCAAAGGAAGCCTTGCATAGAGTCCATTACAGTACTCCAGACTTGAGGTGACTGTTGAGTGAATTACCATGGCAAGGTCCTCCCGAGACACCTAGGGAGCTAGTTGGCAGGCCCAGTGTAAATGGTAAAACACATGTTTGTCCATGGAGAGTAAAGAATCAAGCCATACTCCTAAATTCCTGATGGAGTCGACTGTAGAAATATGGACCCCATCAAGGGTCAGTAGAGGTGGCCACCACAGTGGTCTGGACTTCCCCAGGCACATAATCTCTATCTTAGATGGATTTAGCTCCAACCAACTCTCACCCAGCCATTCCACCACTGCATCCAGGCAGGAGGCCAAGACAGGAATTCTGGCTACTGGTCACTCCTTAAATAAGAAGTAGAGCTGGGTGTCATCTGCATATTGATGGCACCCCACTCCAAACCTTCTGACAATCCTCACCAGAGGGTGCATATGGATGTTAAATAACATGGGGGAGATAATCCACCCCTGTGGAACTCCACAGATCAGGGCCCGCGGTGATGACCTCACTTCACCCATGATTACCCTCTGGCACTGACCCTGGAGGAATGAGGAGAACCAGCTCAAGGCTGTACTCCTCAAATCCTAGGAGGCTAGGCAGTTGACCAGGACCAAATGGTCCACTGTGTCAAAGGCAGCAGACAGATCCAACAAGATCAGTAGAGGGACCCCACTTGCATCAAGCGGTAACCAGAGATCATCAACCAGAGCTGTTTCACTCCCAAACCCTGTCCAGAAGCTGGATTGGAAGACATCTAAGGCAGATGTCTCATCCAGGAATTCCTGGAGCTGTTCAGCTGCTGCTCGATCAGTCACCTTTCCCAGAAATGGAAGATTAGATACTGGGCGGTAATTGACTAGGTCCCTCTCATCTAACAATGACTTTTCAGGAGAGGTGTCACCACTGCCTCCTTGAGGGAGCTAGGAAAAGAGCTCTGGGAGAGTGAGAGATTGATAATGTCTCCCAAGGTTCTTCCTACCATTTCCCTGGAGGCTTTTACCAGCCAGGAAGGGCAGGGATCCAAGGAACAGATAGTAAGCTGCACAGCCAATAGGACCCTGTCAACATCCACCTGGGAGAGTGGGTTAAAGGAGTCCAAAAATGGGCATGATTGTGCACACAGGGCTCCGATGTTTCTTCTGACTTCAAATCTGGCAGCCAAGTCTTGGGAAAGGAGTGAGACTTTATCTGAAAATAACATTGCAAATGTGTCACAGCTGATAGCCCAATTTTCATCTGCTTTTGGAGCAACTTAAGGGGTGATCAGTTGCCTAATAACTAAACAATTGACCTAGATGCAATGCAGCTGGTAAAATAGAGGCAGAAGAATAAGAGTGCTTTGTTGGCTTCACTGCCACTTCATAGGCCTTCAAGTGCTCTCATTGCTTCATCACAAGTTCTTTGCCAGCACTGTCCTAGCCATCTCAGCCTGCTTTGTACAGTCTTTAGTTCATCCTTCTATCAGGGAGCCAAGGTAGTACAGGGGCGAAGAGGGCACTGGGGGCAACTCAGTCAATGACTTCCTGAGGGCCCAGATTCCAGACATCAGTGAGTTCATCAAGAGAGCTGCTGGTGGAGCCAGACAAATCCCATAGAGTGTTCTGGAATCCGGTTGGATCAATGAGTGTCCGTGGGTGAGCATAAATAAGCCACCTAGGCACATCTCACAGCTTGCTCTGGTTTCCTTCTCCACCTGTGGGAGGTTCTAATCTATGTACAGCAGATTTATATTGCACCACCGTACACACAGTCAATCAACCAAACCTACAATAGTGCAAACCAAGCAATTGTTCTCCACCCTACCCACTCTTGTAGGTTTTTAAATCACCTCGCAGAAGAAGGTGGTCTTGGGATCTGTGTGGGCTGTGAGGGGAAGCCCTCCCTGGCTGCACAGACTGAGCTTGCAAGACTGGCTTCTTCTGCGGTGTGGTTTAAACCACCTCACAGAAGAAGCCACCCCAGGATTTGTGTGTGCTGGGGAGGGTTCTCCCTCCCCGCTGCACAGACCCGGCAGGGAGAGGAGATGGAAAAGGGTTTAATGTTTAAACCTCTTTTCTTCTCCTCTTTGGAGTTGGGCTGTGGCATGACTCCATAGAAAAGGGAATGGGTTTAACCCCTTCCCTTCTTTCTGGAGTCACGCTGCAGCTGCTGTCCATCTCTAGGGAGGGAATGGGGAGGGATTTAAACTTTAAATCCCTTCTCTATGGAGTCACGCTGCAGCTGCAGCCCAAATTCAGGGAGGGGATGGAAAGGGGCTTAAAGTTTAACCCCTTTCTCTTGAGAATAAAAGCCAAATAATACTGGTTTTTATTTGGGCGGGGCTACTTCAGTAGCTGAATACAGATCTCTGGTCTGTATTTGGCTGAATAAATACCCAAAAAATACCGATTTATTCGGCTTGGTATATACCGAGCGCACATCCCTAATCACCAGCCTCTGCTGACACAGAGCGGCAGCTTTTGGACTCCGCCTGGCACTTTCCTGATGTTCACGCAAGGCAGTCTCAAGCAGCCTCCCCGCCCCCGCCTCAATTATTACACTGCTAATTAGTGCTAATCATCCAGCCCTGGTCTGCAGGAGCTGTTGCCTCTGCTGGGACAGAGCTGCAGCTTCTGGACTTCGCCTGACATTTCCCTGACGTTCTGGCAAGACAAAGCTGCAGGATTAAAGGGTTTTGCATAGCCGGTCATCAGTCTGAAAGAACACAGCATATTTCCAGAAGGCTGACATTTTTGTCAATGCATAGCATTTTTTGAACATTAAGAACTGCACTGGATGTACCTTTTGAAGTCTTGTAATTTGTCCCAGTTATTCTCTCTGGAACCTTTTGGAGACTCAAGATTCATCTTCTTTAGGGGCTGGTCCCTGATTCTGCCGCTTTCTTCCTCTTTCTGTTTTGCATGCCACTGTTGCCTTTTCCCCGTTATCCTTTCCCTAAATAGAAAAAAAACATACAGGGTGTGTTAGGATGCTTTTGAGAAATAGAGTTCTAATTTGGAAAACAGCAGATTCTCTAGCTCTTCTGGCCCTACCAGTTGAGCTGCCTCTAATTTTATCTTCCATATTTCCATTCCAAATCACCTTTAGTAATTTGAGAAAACTGCTGCACACCTGAGGAGGGCTTCTGGATTGCAGATTCACCTGCTGATGTAACTATGACAAATAAGTAGCGTATTAAAGGGAAAGGATTCTAGAGACAGGAACAGAAGGTTAATATCTGTCCCTGGTCTTGTCTCTACACTTAGAAATCTAGGTAGGATCTAATTTAAGTACAAATCATATGTAAGAGAATTTGTCTTGGATTCTAAGCAAGTTTTCAGTGTCTAGGCAGACAATTTTTGTGCTGTGGTGCTTGATGAGGAGCAGCTGAGAAGTTTCTCTCCCCTCTTCTGATGGTGACAAATGGGGAAACATAGGTATTCAAAGAAGAAAAATGTACTTGTATCCATACTTGTATATGCGGTCCCCACCCACCATTCATCCTCAGCCTGATGAACAATTATTCTGGTGGATATAGTGAGGTTGTGACCATTGTTCCCTCTAAACTGAGTTAGTGTGAGCTAGCTCACATTTTTTTAGACTCTGGTTCACACATTTTTGTCTTAGCTCAGGAAGAAAGGCTCCAGAGCAAACTAATGCATGCAGTAGCCAAATTGCTTGCTCACAACTTTAATGCTAGTAGTTCACAAGGTAGAATTTTTGCTCACTAGACTCCACGGCTTAGAGGGAGCATTGGTTGTGACCAGGGGTCATTTCATAGAAAAAGAGGTGCAGGAGCTCATTAGCATAACTCATTAGCATAACTCCTTTGCATATGCCACACCCCCAGACATTACCGGAAGTGTGTCAGAAGGCAACACCCACCGCTCAGGCGCCACTGGACTGTTTTGGATTGCTAGCTATGGGGGGGAGCGCAGATCTGCCCTCACAGAGGAGGGAGAGTTTGTACCTGAATAAACTTTGGCCTTAAAGGTGCCACTGGACTGTTTTGGATTGCGAGCTGGGGGGAGGGAATGCACAGATCTGTGCAGAAAGGAAGGAAGGGGAGAAAGAAAGAGAAGGAAAGAAGGGGGGAAAGAGGGAAAGAAAGACAAGGAAAGAAGGAGGGCTGCTTCTTGCTCCTTGTCGCCCAGGGCTGATGGGAGCAGGGGGTGGGGCTTGTTGCATGTGCCCGCCCCCTGGCCTCTTTACTGCTGGAGCTCCGCTCCTGTGCGCTCCTGCAGGAGGTGACCCCTGGTTGTGACCCACACTGTAGAAAATTCTAAACCTTCAGTATCTCACTTGCATTTCTTTTCAACTGCTAATAGGACATGGGTACCTGGTCTGGAAACACAGTGTTAGGTTACATCTTTCCCTAGATAATCTGTTTTAGCACTTCGTGCCTTTTGTTGGTGACATTTATTCCTAATATAATTCTTAATTGGATCTGTATTCTTGTAACTTCCCTTTATTCTTGTCTTAATAGTGGGAGCAGGAGGGCATGCTGCCCCTTATGCCATCATTTCAAGAGAGAAGAGAGGCTGCATTCAAATGTTGATTATCTAAGTAGATTATTCATTGCTAATTTTTTGTTGTGGTGGTTGCATTTTTACTAGAGATACAAGCATATATTGATAGCTGAGAACTTGACAGGCTGACTTGCATTTGTTTTGCCTATACTGCCGTAATATACAGATGAATAATCATGCAGCTTAATAAAGTGATCATTTGTCTTTGTTTGCTTTTTGTTTTTTTCCAGTGGCACTCTAGTAAATGTTATGAAAGAAAACATATTGCTTTAAAAATCCTCTAGCAAACTTCTGAAATCTGCTGCAAGTGACTTTAGTGAACAGTTACACAGCTCCTATATATTTCTGTACTCCATGCTCTAAACAATCTAAAAATATTCCTCCAACAGGAAATGTTTTTCATTCAGTTATGTCATTTTCTTCCCATAGGAGGCATTCTTTCTAATTTATTGAGTAATGTTCCCAAATGAACCTAGGCGCTACAGAAATATACCCAAGGTATCCCTCCCCTGTTTTCAGAAGAGATACTATCAATGCTAATTTAGCGAGATTGGTGCCCTACATGTAATATTTATTTCAAATATTTCTGTGCCGCCTTTTCACCCAATTAGTGTCCCCAAGGCCATGAACATCTCAATATTAAAACATTTAAAATAATGTGTGTGGGTATAATGAACACACATATGACAGATTGAACAGATTAAAAAGAACAAACATGTTAACTTTCATTTTGAATAAATTTATTTTCTGAACCATGAATAAAGTGAGGGCTGCTTTTTTTCTTTTCACTAAGGTTTTAACTGTGTTCTCATTAGCTGGACTTCTCTCTTTCTCTCACATATGCAGTGATTTCATGCTACTTACCAAACTGCCCTTGCACGAGCAGTGTTTCACAGCAGTGTGGTATTACTGAGCTCTTTCAGATGAAATCTTGGTAGTTAGGTAATTAGACTGCCACAGTTGTACTTGGAAGACAGCATGATAGCTCAGAGCAAATGCTGTGTAAAGTGTCTTGCTAAATCAGACCAGAGGTTTATCTCACACAGTGAGTGTACTGTATTGTTATGGGGGGGGGATGAAGAACCTGTTGCACATTTCAAATGTAACACCTTAAAGCTGCAATTCTAAGCATGTTAAGTAGGTATTAAGCCACTGAAATGAATGAGGCTTGATATTAAATACCCATCATATTTTGTACACACTGGTTACTGCAGATGCCAGTTGTTTCTGTATATGTAATTGAATACCCACCTGCGTTCTTGGATGTTGTGGGCTTTCTTGGATGTTGTGATAAATCTTGTTCTGATTTTTTTAACGTTCAAAGTACCTCTTTAAATTTAATATGGACTTCCTCCCTGAGTGCACCCTCATTAGTAACTTACAGCTTTTAACTCACCCCCCCCCCCAATGACTTGAGAGAAGTGCCAGCATACTTGGCAGTTGCCCGTATGCAAAAGTTCACTTGAACTTTGCATGTGTTGCATTTCTGCCTCCTCATGTACTACGGTGTTCCAGAACATCCAGACTGTTCTTGGAAGACAGCATCCCATGAAGACAGTTGATCCCATGGAGCTGTTGTGCACCCAGTGCGTGTCTATGGAAGGGTCCTGGACTGCTGTTCCTTTTAAGATAGTTATGTGTTGTAGACTGCATTTGGAGGCAGCTGATCATTGACAGGTTCTGATCAAGAGGAGCCTAGACAGTGAGGTGTCCCTGGGATTAATGTTCTTTTCAAAATTTGCACCAAGTTGGAGCTCTTCAAAGCAGTGTTCTGCTCTGTTACTGTTTGTGCTTAGAATACCTTAAGTCATCAGCAGTTAGCTCTTTTTTGTGGTGGCGGAAAGGCTTGGAATGCCTTCATAATGCATTCCTCCCCTCTCCCAGGCTTATCATATGTTTTTCCTTCTACACCCTGTTATAAAGCTAAACAGGGAGATTGTGAAAAGTGTTGGCTTCATATTTCTACAACTACAGCAATTAAAGAAACAAACTACCTTTGTGAACATAAGGAGACTGTACAAGTAGTGGGTCTATAATGAATGTCAGTTTTAAAGCCATTCTTTCTCAAGCTAGAGTAGTGTGCAGTTGCAGTCCTTAAGGGCATTTCTGTCCTTGAACTGAACTAGTTTTGTTCTTTAACTTTGAATACATAGTATATTTTATGAATACCAAGCAATCAAGTGGTTCCATTCTTCACCAATAGATATCTGTTATTGCTGGAAACCGGGCTGTGTGTCATTCTGCTGTTGCTGCAAACTAGGCTGCATGTCATTCTAATATTTTTATGTCTGTGCTGCAAATTGATTCAGAATGTTCCCTATGCCTTTACACCAGTCATTGGTTAAGAGTTTTCATTGTGTTGCCTGTGGAACAAACCTCTCTGAAAACCTCCCTGGAGCATCGATTTGTTGCTTTTGAAGAACAGTATTTGTGTTGCTTTTAGACAAAATAGCCTAGTAGATTAAAACCGTAAACTCTAAAAATTCTGGATGGAAGATAGTTTGTATTTTTGGCTTTAGTCTGTGTGCTTTGGATCCATAACGGTTACTGATACACTATCAATATATGCACTTTCATGTTGCAGTGTAGATAATTGAAAAACCATGTTACTTTTACAATGAGTTTTGTTTTGAATTTTACGTGGAATCATGGTTCTTCCAGTATGAGTGGGATTTACTTTTGATAACACTCTTAATTTGTTGTAAACTGGTTTATTCTAGGAATTTCATATTGTGCTGTTTTGATTCTAGCCCTGAATAGTAGTGTTCATTTATTGTCTCTTGGACCATGGTCTCGTGTGGAGTTTTTCTTACATGGTGGAACTTGTTGTTGTTGTTGTTCAGTCGCACAGTCGAGTCCGACTCTTTGCGACCCCATGGACCAGCTCCCACCAGGCCTTCCGGTCTTCCGCCATTCTCTGAAGTTTTCTCAACTTCATGTTTGTTGCATCGATGACACTGTCTAACCATCTCATCCTTTGCTGTCCCCGTCTTCTTTGACCTTCAATCTTTCCCAGCATCAGGGTCTTCTCCAGTGAGTGCTCCCTTCTCATTTGGTGGCCAAAGTATTTGAGCTTCAGTTTCATTATCTGGCCTTCCAGGGAACAGTCAGGGTTGATTTCTTTAAGGATTGACTGATTTGTTCTTCTTGCAGTCCAAGGGACTCTCAAGAGTCTTCTCCAGCACCATAGTTCAAAAGAATCTATTCTTCGGCGCTCGGCCTTCCTTATAGTCCAACTCTCGCAGCCATACATGACTACTGGGAATACCATTGCTTTGACCATGTGGACTTTTGTTGGCAGGGTGATATCTCTACTTTTTATCATGCTGTTTAGGTTCGCCATCGCTTTCCTCCCAAGGAGCAGGCGTCTTTTAATTTCATGGCTGCTGTCACAGTCTGCGGTGATCTGGGATCCCAGGAACGTGAAGTCTGTCACTACTTCCACGACTTCCCCTTCTATTTGCCAAGGAGTGATGGGGCCGGATGCCATGATCTTAGTTTTTTTGATGTTGAGCTTCAAGCCCACTTTTGCGCTCTCCTCTTTTACCCTGAGCAAGAGGTTCTTGAGGTCCTCTTCACTTTCTGCCATTATAGTGGTATCGTCTGCATATCCGAGTTTGTTGATCTTTTCCCCAGCAATCTTAATTCCCACTTGTGATTCATCTAGGCCAGCATTTCGCATGATGTACTCTGCATATATATTAAATAAGCAAGGTGACAATATACATCCTTGTCGTACTCCTTTTCCTATGCGAAACCAATCAGTTGTTCCATATCCGGTTCTAACTGTCGCTTCTTGGCTCTTATACAGGTTTCTCAAGAGACATGTGAGGTGGTCTGGTACTCCCATCTCTTTAAGGACCTGCCATAGTTTGTTGTGATCCACACAGTCAAAGGCTTTAGCATAGTCAATGAAGCAGAAGTAGATGTTTTTCTGGTACTCTCTTGCTTTCTCCATAATCCAGCGAATGTTGGCAATTTGATCTCTAGTTCCTCTACCTCTTCGAAACCCAGCTTGTACTTCTGGCAGTTCTCTATCCACGTACTGTTGAAGCCTAGCTTGTAGGATCTTGAGCATGACCTTGCTAGCGTGTGATATGAGTGCAATTGTGCGATAGTTTGAGCATTCCTTGGCATTGCCCTTCTTTGGGATTGGAATGTATACTGACCTTTTCCAATCCTGTGGCCAAGGGAAATACTAGCATGTCTTTTATTTTAGGCTGCCTCCACTCTGAGGTTTTTTTCTGGTTTGGGTACCAAGCTGCAACACTTTTTTTTTTTTTTTGGTGCTTCCACATGACATGGTATAATCATACTCTAGTTACACTTTCCAGGTCCTTGGGATGCTTTTTCTCAAACCTCCAATCACTTTTTGGAAGAGTGCTGTCCAAGAACTTCATTGGGCAGTCTGGATGGAAAGGTATGCATGATCCAAGTTCTTTGCTTATGTTGGCACAATTTTCTGTCCTTCCACCCTTCACGGCTGCTACTTTACTGCCATGCCACTAGAAGTCTTTTTTTTTTTTTTTAAGAAAAATATTGGTAGCAGCTGGATTGCCATTCATGGGAATTCAGAGGAACTCGTTGATCATGGTAAGAGATTATTATAAAGCTATAGTATTCTAGCAATTACTGATTTTCCACCCCATTTAGATAAGAAGCCCAACATAACCGTCTGGGGTGGGGGTGAGGCAAGGAACATTTATGGAAAACTGCTGTGTTGACTCACAATTGCTTCTGTGAACTCCTCTGCATTTGCAGCAGCAATGAGAGTGACATGGAGAATTGTCTCTGTATGGAAAATGCCAGAGAGTAGCCAAATATGGGAAATATCTCCTGTATCTGACCTGAAGGTTTGGGGAGTCTTTTTTTTGCCTAGCAACTGGCTAGGTCAAGGGATAAGCCAACCCATTCTGTCAACAGTTCTTGGGTGGAGGAGTTGGATGTTGGAAACTGTAGGGCACTGTAGAATTTGTCTGCGTTGCTTTGGGGAATTAACTTTAATCAATTAAGGCAGTTGCTGAATTTTTCATTCTCATTGTGTATCTAACAAAATATACCATTGATTTTGTATCTTAAACTAAAGTTAGTCAATGAACATACTCATTAGTGTTAGTTCTGTGTTACGTCTCGTAGCTTATTTATTTACTTCATTTACATTCTCCCCAATGGGGACCCAGAGCGCTTCTGAGATCATTCTGGTCCTTCTCAACAACCCTGTGAGTTAGGTTGTTGAGAGTGTGGGCCTGGCCCAAGGTCTCACCCAGCAAGCTTTCCTGGCAGAGTGGGGATTCAAATGTGGTTCTTCCAGATCCTAGTGTGACATCCTAACTACTATATCACACTGGCTTGTAAAATACCTATCACTACTTTTTCTTTCAGTTGAGATGTAAGCTTTTAAAAAAGTTGAAGGAAAGTTCATTTCTATATTGTTCTTAATCAACAATTAGCATTTAATAGTCAGGAAGTCTCAGCAGTCTTTTTTCTATTGAATTGCAATTTGTGTAAAATCACTGCATGTCCACATAATCAAGTGTAGAAAAAGGCGACAAAACCATGTTTTTTGTATACAGTCTTTGTGCTTAGAAAGGTTGTGTTAAGTTCTTACCCACAAACATGGACATCTATTTTTAAATATATTTTGTGTGGATTTTACAAAAGCCAATTAATTGTTTAAAATAATATGTTTATTTCTTGGCATGTACTTCATAGTCTGCTGAAATATTCTGCTGCTCTTTCTTGTTTTCCTTTCCTGTGAATACTTCAGAGCTTCATGAAGTTTCTCCATTGCTGTGATCAGGGTGACTTTGATTTTTCACAGCCTCTGTCTGGTTGACAAACCATTCCCACTCCCCACTTTTCTTTTCTTGCCTTTTGAGATTATTGGTATCAAACTTCCCTTCCAGAGAGGCATTGGGAGCTGAACCACAGAGGTCTTATGGAATTTCCTCTACTGGAGTCCAAGGGTCATGAGGCTGAAAGCAATGTTTGAATATTCATCCAGCTAGACCTTTGAATACGCAGTAACTGAATTCAGCAGAACACTGCTGCTTACAGTCATGATCAAACTTTGTTTATTTAACCCGGGCTGTGTATTAAGCAGGTCTCAATGACAGCCATGTTATGAGTGATCTTTCTTTATAGCAGTGCTTAATAAAGCCTTAAATCCTGTCTGGTTATCTTTATTGGTACATAACATAAATTAATATTTGTCTTAGGGCTAAACTAGATGTGGCAGTGGCAGCTACATTTGTTCAAGTATAAAGGGTGGTGGAAGACAGAGTCTAATTTTAACTTCAGAGAGGGCATGTGGGTGAGGGGAGCGGAATCCTTTTAAGTTTACTTCCCGTATTACCTCCCCATGATAAGTTATTGGATTTTTCTTTTTTGCTCAGTAGGTAAGGTGAAGTAGAGTTCCTTGTTTTTATATCTGAATGGGGCAGATTCAAACAAATATGGTGGCTGTTGCTTCTACTTTCTCTTCCACATAGTAAGTCCACTTGGTTGATAGTGATGATAATTAATTTCAGTTGCAATTTCAGTTCCTTGCAATTATGTGGTTAAAACTGTACCAATTTATGAAGATGATCTATGCTACTCATGTATATCTGCCTTGACTTCTCTGAATGGAGTTACTTTTTTCCCACCATAGAGAACAATGGAGGGGATAGGGGCAACCTGTTTGGGGGGCCGTAGAATTGGACCCCCTGGTCCAATATTCTTCAAACCTGGTTGGTATCTTGGGGAGAGGCTCCAGCAGCTACTCTGTGAGTTTGGAGCCTCTCCCTCAAACCCCCTCCCCTCCAGCCTCCAGAATCTACCCTATGTTTTTGCCATTGACTATAATGGCCCATAAGATATAATGGGGCCGAAATTGAAAGGAGGGGAGGGCAGGGCCGGCTCTGCAGGCCGTTTTTCAGGGGCGGCCTCCAGCGAGGAGCCTGAAAAGGGCAGGGAGGGCAGCTTAGCAGTCCCCCCCCACGGTGTTTGCAGCTGACCCTGAAAAGAGCCCCTAACCAGAGCTGGGGGAGCCAGAATGACCGGAGCTCAGGGAGGCAAGGGAACGTTTCACCCCGCCCTCCACCCCCCACCCCCATGGGTGACAAGAACAGCCTCTGTGGCCACAACTTTTTAAAGAGCCCCTGAGGAGAGCTGGGGGAATCCAGCGGCAATGCCCTGTGCTGTGGCTGGGCGCCAGCTTGGGAGGGCGAGGGGTAGGCAGGGCTTCTGGGAAATTTTGGGATGGCTGGTGCCCTGCAGCCCCCACGGACTTTATGCCGGTGGGGGTATTCAAGGACAGAGGGCTGCTATTAGGGCCAGAAGTGAAGAAAATTGCTATTCCTAGCCATCACTCCCCTCCAATGGGCATGGCCAATGCGTCAGCACCAAAGGAGGCTGTTTTGCTCCCTACCCTCTTTCGTCATGCAGGAAACCCACCCTGCACAACCTTCACTGTGTTCCCCAGTCAATGCCTAAATACCTGCAGCCAGTTGTGGCAGTTGTATTCTCTTTAACAGCACAAACAAGCATGCACAAGTAAATATATTCTTTGCTATGGGGAAGGTGAAAACCCTGGAGCCCTGGTGTCTATCAACCAATTTGTTCCGGCTAAAATTCCTTCCTGGCCCTGCTACCCAGTGACCCACTGCAGTCATAGCAAAGGATGAGTTACCACACAGAAAATAAACTCTGCAAGCATGGAGTGTGAGGGTGGGACTGTGCTGAGAGAGAGAGAGTTGTTGAATGCCAAGCACCTCTTTAGCCTGGTCCTTTCAATCTGAGCTGCATACCAGGGAGATGCCTGCAGTTTTGCGTGCCCCCCCATCCCATGATGGGCTAATCTCTGGTGTGGGCTGCAGGAAGTTGCTTGAGAACTGATTGGGCAATTGGGCCCAGCACAGCACAGTTCCTCCCCTCACAAATGATGGCCCAGCTCATGGCTGGAGCTGTACTTACTTGGAAGGATGATATGCAGAGGTCATTTCGGGGGGGATCGCGGGGGATCGCAGTTCCCCCGGGTGAGGTATGGGGGGGTGGGGCACATGACGAAGCCCCGCCCCCTGCTTCCGGCCGCCCCGCTTCTGGCCCTCATTCAGCCAAGAGGAGGCAGGAGAAGAGGGAGGGTAAGTTGCTTCCTCCCTGCCTCTCCCCCCCCCTGCCTGCCTGGGGCCAGGGAGGGCCTTCGCGGGGTTTCCTTGCACTCCCGCCAGCCTTACAGGTCCACCGCCGGGCCCCTCATGGGGCTCGGCAGTGGAGCTGCAAGGCCGGCGGCGGTGGCCGGGACCGTTGGGGGCGGGCTGTGTGGCCTTATGACACACTTCCAGTGATGTCAGGGGGTGTGGCATATGCTAATTAGTTATGCTAATGAGTTCCCCTAGCTCTTTTTCTATGAAACAACCTCTGCTGATATGAATGAATGAGGTGACTTTCTGTTGTTGGGCTACCTGACTGGATTGTTATGCTTACTGCAAGTTCAGAAGATATGTGGGAAAGCAGATTTTAAGCATCTTTTCTATAGAGTTTGCCTTTAGTTTCTACAGCATTAAAATTGTTATCCCCCATCCGTTCTGTAAAAATGTCAGCTTGATCCCCATTCTTTACTTATAAATGATGTTGATACTGTTCTGACAACTTACATCACATGCAATATACATATTGTGTTGGATTCAGTTACTTATTTTATAGTGGCTAAATATGGATGACAAAGTCCAGACTGCATAAAAAGGATTTTGGAAGTCATAAATTTAGCATAGTATCTGGTATGTTTCAGAGCAGACATCTAACTTATAAAAAAAAAGTCTCCGAAGGATGTTTCCTTGGTTACATTTTTAAAACTCTATTGTGCTGTCAAGTCGCATGAAAAGTGAAGATCAGAAGGCTAACATGCATGGTCAGACTTTGTGTTTCTGAAGCAGCTTTGAGTTCATCTGTGTTAGTTTCTCAAGCTGCTATGGGAATTTTTTCTGAAGCTCGTGCCCATATTTTCTAAAAATAATTCTTGACATAGATTTGAGTAACTGTGCTGACTGTTGGAAGGAAGTTGTGTTTAACGAATTTCTGTTCAAGTGTTTTGTGAAGAAGATGGTGCTTAAAGTTGCTCCTGCCACACTTACTACAAGATAACTTGTAGATAGAAATGTGAAAAGGAAAATGAACCCATGGATACATAGCCATCTCTTTGAAAAGGTGTAGAGCAGAGAAAAGATTGATCTGATTCTAAAACAAAACCCCCACACCTCAGCACACCTGTAATACTGAACGGAGATTTTAATATAGTCTGCAGAGGTTATAATGAAGCATGGCTTATTTAAACTACAGATAGCTGCACAAATTCTAGTTAGCTTACCAGATGCACACAACAGTCAACAGCTTGTTTGCCTCTATTCCTGTCTTCTAGCAGAACCCCCAAGTGTTATCCCAAGTACTTATCCCATTGCTGTGTGTGCAGAGTGCTCATGCTTGGCTGGCGGCTTTAAAGGTGTGAAGAGTGTAGCCATATCTCATCTTCCCATTGCTATTAGTCTTGTACCTTCTGCTATGCAGGAAAAAACATAGGCATACATGCAATATTTTGGGGGGGTTGTGGAAAGTCATTTGATTCTAGGGTCCAAGGGGCCTGGGGTGGGGTAGAGAAAGGCAGAAAGGTTTGTATACATAGTGGATTAAAATCAGGGCTCTTTTTGTAGAAAAAGTCCAGCAGGAACTCATTAGCATAATAGGCCACACCCAACAGTAGAAACAAATTGGCATATTAGGCCACACCCCCGTGTTACCAGAAGGGTGGTCATCAAGCCACACCCACTTTTGCTTCTTATTCTGTTTACCTTGTTTGTTGTCAAATCTCAGGGCTTTTTTGTAGCAGGAACTCCTTTGCATGTTAGGCCGCACACCCCTAATGTAGCCAATCCTAATGAGTTTCTGCTGTTGGGTGTGGCCTTTTATGATAATGAGTTCCTGCTGGGCGTGGCCAACTTGGAAGCCAGCCGGAACTCCGTTCCTGTGCGTTCCTGCCCAAAAATAGCCCTGGTTTAAATTCAAGGGGTATTCTTTCTGCTTTTAAATAACACAATCTATCATCTTTATATTTAATTATAAACATGAATAATATCCAGATCTGTGGATACTTCAGAGTCTGAAACTATGAACAGATAAGACAGATCTTTCTACAAGCCTGAAAAAAGCCACAGATTTGCAGAAAAATCTGAAATCCTTGATCATATATTCGGAAATATATTGGAGGTCTGCACTAAAAGTATAAGAACAGATCAGCATTAAAATGTACAGTCTAAAAACACCACTGACATATGAAGCAGAACTATCTAATAACTTTTTGAAGTGAGTCACAAAACCATTCCTTCGTCAGCAGTAGCAATGAAAAGAATAAATGGTACAAAGCATAGAAGCAGAAGAATTTCACATATAACAAATAACACAATTATATTAGAATAGAGAGCACCTTCTTCAATAAAAAAAAATCAGCCGTGGAGACAACTAGGCAAAAGCTTTTAAGAGGAAAAAGGTCATAGAGCCTAACAAACTGAAGATTTGCCCCAGCTGAGCCTTTTGGGAGAGCATTTCAGACCCTCAATGAAACAGAACAATTAACATTTCAAAAATGGAACATGACTGCTGTGTTGCCATTCTTTAATTTTGTGTTACTTGGCATTTTTCAGTTTGGTAGAGGTTTGAAGAAGCATATGTGGTTCTCTGCTTCTAGTTCATTCTGTCACCACACTCGAGCCAAGTAGAAACATAAAGCTGGAAGTGATCTCAAGGGTCATCTAGTCCAATTCCCTGCACAATGTAGGAAACTCACAACTACCTTTCTCTCTCCCCCCCCCCATTTCCCCAGTGACTCTGCTCTTTGCCCAGAGGGAAGGGAAATAACCTAAAGGATCCCTGGGCCAATCTGACCTGGAGGAAAATTCCTTCTTGACCCTATAGTGGGAATTGGCATTACCCTGGGCATGTAAGAAATGGCCATGAGAGCTGAGCACTAACTCATTCCTTCCTGCCCTCTCGCTCATGATCTGCCGAAGCTCACAGAATCAGCATTGCTGTCTGATGGCCATCTAGCCCACCACCTCCTGAGGAAGCCTGTTCCACTGAGGAACCACTCCGTCAGGAAGTTCTTCCTAATGTTTAGCCAAAAATGCTTGTATTTTAATTACAATCCATTGGTTGTGGTCTGACCTTATGGGGCAACAGAAAACAACTTCACGCCATCCACTATATGACAGCCCTTCAAATACTTGAAGATGGCTCTCATATCACCACTCAGTCATCTCCAGGCTAAATATACCCAGCTCCTTCAACCTTTCCTCATAGGACTTTGTCTCCCGAACCCTCACCATCTTCTTTGCCCTCCTCTGGACATGTTCCAACTTGTCAACATCCTTCTTAAACTGTGGTGCCCGAAACTGAACGCAGTACTCCAAATGAGGTCTAACTAAATCAGAGAAAAGTGACACCATCATTTTGCATGATCTGGAAATCATACTTCTGTTGATGCAGCCCCAAATAATATTTGTCTCATGTTCAGTGTAAGGTCTATTTAGACCTCTACATCATTTTTGCATATACTACTGCCAATACAAGTCTCCGCCACTGTGTAATTATGCTTTTGATTTTTCCTACCTAAATGCAGAACTTTATGGTTTTCTGTGTTGAAATTTGTTTTGTTACTTTTAGCCCAGTTTTCCAAACTGTCAGGATCATCCTGTATCTTAATTCTGTCTTCTACTGTATTTGCTAGCTACCTCTTCCAATTTGGTATCATCTGCAAATTTAATTAACATCCCCTCTATTCCTTCATCCAAGTCATTTATAAAGGTATTGGACAACACAGGACCTATGATAGATCCCTGAGGAACAGTTAACAATCACTTGTTGGGTGTGATCTGTCAATCAGTTACAAATCCACCTAACAGTAATAGGATCCAAACCACATTTTATCAACTTGTCAAAAAGAATATCACATGGAATCTTAACAGAAGCTTTACTGAAATCCAGATACTAAACTGTCCACAGGATTCCCCTGATCCAACTAGGTAGTAATTCTCTTTTAAAAAGGAGGTAAGGTTAGTTTGACATGACTTGTTGTTGAGGAATTTGTGCTGGCACTTAAAAATCACAGCTATCCTTTCTATATGCTCAAGGATTGACTATTTGATAACTTGTTCTAAAACCTCATATGTTGGTAGTTACCTGGATCCTCCTTTTTCCTATTCTTAAAGATGGGAACATCATTTGCTGGCCTTCAGTCTTCTGGCACCTCGTCTGTTCTCCAGGAAATCTCAAAAATATTGGACAGTCTTCAGAATTTAGGGCTGCCAAATCCCCCCGGGGCTGCCAAATCCCCCCACTTTGGAGGCCCAATTTCTCTAATCTGGGAGAACCGGGTTTGATTCCCCACTCCTCCACTTGCACCTGGCTGGATGACCTTGGGCAAGCCATGGTTTTGATATGAGCTGTTCTTGAAAAAGAGCAGTTTCTGTCAGAGCTCTCTCAGCCCCACCTACCTCACAGGGTGTCTGTTGTGGGGAGGAAAAGGGAAAGGAGTTTGTTAGCCACTCTGAGACTCCCTTGGGTAGTGAAGGGCGGGGTATAAATCCAATCTCTTCTCTTCTTCTACCCAGCATAACTTTAAGTTTGTAAAAATTAGCATTTCTAAAGTCCAACCTATATGTCTGACTATATACAGCTTTTCCCTTCCCTAACATCTTAAATTCCAAAATGACATGGTTGCTGCCTGGGATATATGACCATTGCTCCCTCTAAGCTGAGTTAGCGTGAGCTAGCTCACAGTTTTTTAGCCTCCGGCTCACACCTTTTTGTCTTAGCTCAGGAAGGATGGCTCCAGAGCAAACTAATTTATGCAGTAGTCAAATTGCTCGCTCACAACTTTAAGGCCAGTAGCACACAAAGTAGAATTTTTGCTCACAAGACGCCACAGCTTAGAGGGAACATTGGATATAACTATATCAATAGCTCGCCCTTATGGCAAGTAATTTGTTTCATCACTGTAAAGTAGGAGTTTTGTATATAGGCGATAACATAAATGACCAAGATACCTGTATTGGTCTCATTAAGCTCCCTTTGAAATCGGTGAGAACATAACCGATGCTGGAACTTAGTCTGTTGAGTTCAGCCAACGAAAGCCCTTTCGACCGCTGTAAGCACTGCTTTTTGTCAGCAGCATCTTCTTGTTTCCCTTTATGGAAGCCATGCTGTTGGCAGTTGGTAATGAATAATACAATTTGTTGAACACTGACGGAAAAATCAATATCTCTGTGATGTCCCCCACAGTTAATCCTATTCAAATCAGCATTATTACAATATTCTTTAGCACACTTGTAAAATTATATTTGCCATGATGGCACACTGATAATACGATTCTATACATCAACTTTTCAAAGACTTTAAAGACTGTCAAGGGTCCAAAAATCGAGGGGAAAAAATCTGTTTTGTAAATTAAACTCAAGCTATTATTAGCTTTGTTTTCAGTTACCACATTACATCACTCTTGGCATGGAAATGAAAGAATTCTGAAATTTAAAGCTATGATCTGTTCTCTCTCAGGCACTGAAGGCCTAGTTTTACACAAATAATAGTGTTGCATGGATGCTGCTACATGGAGCGAGACATGGGTTCAGTAGCTTGCAGAAAAAGATCCATCACCTTTCACCACCTGTCATGATCTGTGCAGAACTGGGAGCAAGGCCTAGTGCGGCCTGGTCCCAGGAGAGACCTGCATGGCAGTGGAAAGCAGACATAGCCTACAATCCCCACAATCCTTGGCGATGGTTGTAGCCAATCCATGTCCAGGGATTGTGTGAAGAGAATGGGACTTAAGCTTTGAGGGCTGGAAAACTCTGTTCTTTTCTCTTCTGCGGTCTTCCCTCTCACAGAACTAAACTGAGGGGACAGTCTGGTCTGAGGAAAAGATCCCTCACTTGGGACAGAGTGAGTACAGGCAGGAGGCCTGGTATAAGAGGGTTGTGGGCCTTGAAATAGTAACTAGTTAAATTAAATAGGTAGTCGCGTTAGATTTGATTATTTTGCCTTTAGACACTGTTATATGTTTTAAGCACCTTGTCTTGTTATCAAAGCCCCATTGCTGTATTAATAAACTCTTTGTTTTATGTTTTCTGACTGGTCATCACGCCTATATTTTCTCAGTTTAAAAAGGGGCATTTTGGTTGGGCTTCGGAGGGTACTGTGGGCCTTCCCAAGGGACCCTAAGTCCAGAGTGGTGGCAGACGAAGGTGGTGACCCGCTGAGGGTCATGACACCATCCCACACAGAAACACTCATACAAAACATGGTATGACAGGGTTGTGAAACATCTAGTACTATGCTAGAATTGTTATACATGACTGATGTAACCAATGTTCGCTGCGTGAGCTCTTTGTTAGAAGAGAAGAATACAAATGTGATTGTCATCTAATCACTATGCCCAAAAAACTTTGACAGCTTCCACACCAAAGTAAATCAATGTAGACTTGTATATCATTAGGATCTCAGCAACAAGATGCAATTTAAGAGGTTGGAGAGGGGAGAGTGTCAAACAGATGTATTCTAACACAGGAACTCAAACTCTTCAAAGTTTATCACTTCCTATATAGATCTAAGCAACATGGCTGGTGAGGGACCTGCAAAGGATGCACCATGTTTGTTTTCTTACCTGAGGGTAATGACAACTACACTTGTAGCAAGTGTAAGTTGGTAACCCTACTTGAGGAGAAGATAGCAGGACCTGAAGCATGCTTATCTACATTCCACCTCATAAAGGAAGGTGAACAGTTCAAGGACAGAACACATGAAACACTCTTGAGAGGGTAAGAGCACCAGGAGGAGAAAGTATCTCAGGAAATGGAAGAAGGATTGCCAGTCCCGAGGTCCGGGCGGGGGTTCCCCCACTTTTGGGGGTACCCCCAGGCAGCTGGCTGGTGAGGGAAGCACCACCCCCAAGTGCAAGCATCTGCCTGGCCACCCCTTTCCCTCCCCTCCTGCCCGGTTTACAGGATTTCAGCTGATTGGTGGGGACCACGTGGCTTGCTGATTAGTTGGAGGGCCCTTTAAATCTTGGAGGAAGGAGGGGGTGGTCACTCCTTTAAATATAACACGACACAGAGAGGGGGGTGGTCACCACAGGAAACAATGACTTGTGCTAAAACCTAAACCATAATAAGCCATGGTTTGAGACTAGTCACTAGCCAGTAAATCATAAAAATAAGCCATGATTTGATCTATCAACCATCCTATTAGACCATAAGTAAACTTTCTTAACCGTAGCTTTACATTATGTCTGAACTGAGCCATTATTGCATATTTGTTACCTTGAACTTCCGGCTGAATCCATGGTCCATATGGTGATTAGTTTACCATCTGGATTATATCCAATAGCCCATGGGCTATAGCCCTAAAACTATTTACTTGGGAGTAATTTAGTTCTTAACAGGGAGATTTAGTTCTTAACAAATATTTCAGGGAAGGAATTGAGGAAGATCCTGCTAGTTAGCAGCATAGAATCATAAAGTTGAAAGGGAACTCCAAGGTCATCTAGTCCAACCCTCTGCACAATGCAGGAAATTCACAAATGCCTCCCCCCCACGCCCCAAGTTGACCACTGTTTCATGCCCAGAACATGATAAAAAAACCTCCAGGATCTCCAATCAAACTGGCCTGGAGAAAAATTGCTTCCTGACCCCAAATTGGCAATCAGCATTTCCCTGGGCGTGTAAGAAAGGGCCACAAGAACTAAGCAGCTGAGTAACATTTCAATGTGTTTGTGTTCCTCTCTGCACACAGGTGTTTGAGGCTTGGGCATGCTCAGAGGCATGAGCCAAAGGGCTTTTGTCTGACACCTCTTGCTCTGAATTATTGCAACAAAATGTCTGTGCTGTTGCAATCTTGAGTATGCTGTTCAGGTGTGTATCTGTAAGCTGCAAACCTACGATGATGCAGCAGAACTAGAAGCAGAAGACAGCCAGTTCCATTGCGGGCCTGATAGAAGCCCTCTGGGGGCCTGATCTGCCCCCCGGGCCGCATGTTTGACACCCCTGGACTAGAATGCTCTTGGCAGCCATGAAGTCCTGAGCTTCTCCAGTCAGAGCAGTCTCAGCATGGACACTGAAACCCCTAAGGACAATAATCTTCAGGGTCTTCTACGTCAAATTAGAGACTGCCTCAATGACAAGGAAGCAGCTGGGTGGGCTATACACCAACAGAATCCCTATTCTGCCCCAGCATCAAATACATACACTCAGAATTGGGGCACTGGGTAACTAAATACCTTGTGAGTGCCAGAGGCCCAATAGGCCACATCCCTGCTTTGCCCACCAAGCTTAGGCTGATGCTGTATCAGGAATCTGGGTGAGGGTCAGAGGTGGGAGAAAGCCACCCCTCCCTCTTCATCCACCCAGGAAGGCACCTGCAAGAAGGTCCTGCTGGGATGAGGAAAGCTGTCATGGCAGAGCATAGGGAGAGAGGTAGTCCTGCAGATAAGAAGTACTGAGACCATGAAGGTCTTTGTATGTGATAGCCAGTGTCTTGAATTGATGGGCAGCCAGTGGAATGACTGCAGAATGGGAGTGCTATGTATGTTCTGCCTAGCTCCCAGTAATAAACCTGTCTGCGGCATTTTGAAAATTAGAGCAGGGGTGTCAAACATGCAGCCTGGGGGCTGGATCAGGCCCCCAGAGTGCTTCTGTCAGGCCCACAGTGGAACTGGCTGCCTTCTGCTTCTTCTTCCAGTTCTGCTGCTGCTGCTGCATCATTGTAGGTCTGCAGCTTACAGATACACACCTGAACAGCATACTCAGGATTGCAAGAGCACAAACATTTTGATGTAATAATTCAGAGCAAGAGGTGTCAGTTATCGGACACTGTTAAATAAGCAAAACATTGCAAGAGTGCTAATGTTTTAAGTATATTTTTATTTTAAGTTAAAAAAACCCTTTGTGTTTGTGTCCTTTATAAAGTTTATATCTCTACTACCTGGCATTACATTTTATGACACACATGGCCTGGCCCAACAAGGTTTCATTTATGTCAGATCTGGCCCTCATAACAAATGAGTTCGACACCCCTGAACTAGAGTCTCTGACTTGACTTTGAGGGGAGACCTATGTAAGGGCATTATAGTACTCTAGTCTCTATGTTACAGTGGCATGGATTCAGATCATCAGATCAGCCAAGTCAAGGTAAGGGGTCATCTTGCAGACTATACTGAGTTTGAAGAAAGCGTTTTTTGCAATTATGTTAAGTTGCTTTTCCAGTAGCAGTGCTGGATCTAGTATAACCCCAAGGCTCTTAATTGAGTCAGCTAGTGATAGGTGAACCTATCAAAAATAGGAAGCACAGTCCTTCAAGACGTCTGCCTTCCCAACCAGCATCACTTCCATCTTGTCTGCTGTGGGGAGCCCGACGGAGACCGCAAGAGAGGCCAGGAGCAGTGAGGAGCCAGAGACTCCTGAAGAAGCAACCCAGCTGGCAAGAATGAAAGTGGAGTCTGGGGGAACAACACTTACCTGTGAGGTATCAGGAGACTGGGGGACCAAGAGCTCCCTGAAGGCTCTGAGGTTCCTGGAAACTGATGAGGCTGCAAAGAGAGGCAAGCTCAGGTTGGGTAGCTGATTGGAATTCCCCAGGCAGCTTTCAGATGTGGCACCTGGCCCACAGCCAGGGCAGAGCACAAGGAAGACGTGCAGGGCATGCAACTCAAGGAACGGCTAAAGGGAAGAACTTCTTTAGATGAGGCTGCAAGGGGAAGCCATGGGCCCTTCATTAATGGTAGAGGGACTTACTATGGTGGTAGAAGGGGCTCTAAGTTTAAAGGACTAGGCTTGAGGGTGGCTGGAAGGTTGTATGAAAATGAGGTGGCTCTGGGGAACAACAGGCAGTTTGTAGACTGTGTAGGGGGTGACACAGGGCCTGTGTCCCCTTTAATATTTGTTGTTTTGAAGAATGGCAAAATGTCTCCTAAACAGTTGATTAGGAGAGCCCTGGTATGAGGCCTTGGAATTGTTACATCTGGGTTCAATTTAAATTAATTTGTTTTTAGCCATGTGATGACAGCAGTCAGGCAGTAGCTCAGGACCTCTATTGCATCACCAGGGGATTTTGATAGAGATGTAAAGCTGAGTGTCATCTACATATGGATGACATCCAATTCCAAAGATTCAAAGTATTTCTCCTAAAGGCTTTATGTAGAGGTTGAATAACAGGGGGAATAGGATTGCACCCTGAAGAACACCACAAGATAACTCCCAAATCGAAGATAGCTGATCTCCAACAGCAACAGTCTGACTCATGGGAAATGATTTCAACCGGTCCAAGGCACATCCCACGATACCTACTTCAGCCTCCATATGCCTCACTAGGATAGTATAGACTACTGTATCAAAGACTGTGGAAAGATGCAGGGGGAGCAAAAAAGATGCATGACCTTTGCCTATGTTAAGGCAGGGGTCATCAACTAAAGCCAACAGACCCATCTCTGTTCAGAAGCCTAGCCTGAAACTGGCTGGGAAAAGGTCTAGAGTGTGTGAGTTATCCAGGAAGAGATGGGGTTGGTCCTCTACTGCTCTCTCTCATTTTGCCTAGAAAGTGTAGAGTAGAGACTGGGTGGCAATTAGCAACAGTATTGTTATTTAGAGATGGTTTTTTAAGTGGTGGATGGATGACCTCCTGTTTGGGTGTTTGAGGGAAAGTACCCTGGGTTAGTGACTAATTGATGATAGTGATCAAGGGTTATTTTATGTGGTTCTTACATGATTTCAACAGCCAAATGGGCAAGGGTCCAGTGTGATCTCAGGATCCTGTCAATATTCATCACAGTAACTGGGTCAAAATGGTTCATAATCAGTCCAGATGATGTATTAGGCATTTCCTCTGCCAGCCCTATCTTACAAGTGACATCCCAGCAAGAGCATATCCATGTTATTTTATCAGCAGAGAACCTTGCAAAGGTGTCACAGCGAACTGGAAAGACAAATAGTTGTAACCTGATGATCCTTCCTTCCTTCCTCTCACCTGGCCTGTCCCCTTTACTCTACAATACCTCTCTCCATCCAGCACTACTTCAGTTGTGGCCTCACTTCCTGATGCATGTTTAGTCAGACACAGCACAAAATCCCAACAGCAGTAAGCCAGCTGCCACAGGAAGATACTGCAGTCTGTCTGTCTGGCCTCCAGCGCCTGTTGCAACAAGGTCTTCTTGGAGATCTTATGTCACAGACCCCAGGGTTCACCAAGCATGAGCCTCTGCCAAGAGCTGAGCTTTAAACTGGTTGTCTGCTAGTAATTACCTGCAAGACAGGGGCAGTGCTACAGAGTCAGCAGCAAAGCCCTAGTCAACTGACTAGTTGCCCCAGTCCAAGCCCCACCCTTTCTCTCCTGGAAATTAGGGAAAAAATAAAGGCTGTCATCAGCCTCATAATAAAGACCAATTCTAACTGTACTAAAGAATTCCTGATACAGTTTCATCTTTCTGGTTATCTTAATGCATGAATAAGGTTCTCAACAAAATACCATAGGTTGCATCCTCTGGAGGATTTCCAGGAGTTCTCCCTGGCTGTGGCAGATCTCCTGTTCTCCCTTCAAGCTGTTACTGGGTGTCCTCCAGGAGCAACATTTGGGGGTGCAGACTGATGAAGAGGCAAGAGTTAGGCTCCACCGATAGAAATCCGTTTGTAAGCAGTTATTTGTGTTGGGATCCAAGCCTGTATCTACATTTTACCTTGACTATAAGCTTGCTACTGAGTTACTTGCATACCAGGTACTGTACAGTTTTGAAACATCCGTAGTTGATGCATCCTTGTCATGGTTTCAGAGATAATGGTTCAGGAACGTTAGCTCTGCTTGGTTTTGAAGCAGAGGTTGCGCTGAGTAAGTTATTATAAGTAACTTTTATCCCTGTCTGGTATATCTGTACTGTAGCCATGATGCTATCGAGTCCTAAAAACATTTCCACTGTAACTGACCATATTGATATATCTTATTCATTGTAGCTGTTGTGGCTCAGGCAGAATTGGACCTGTTCATTTTTAATGTGATCAGCATGCAGCTGGAACTTGTTGTCTTCTTGGAAGCCATTACATTTTTTGCCTTACCATAAAGCCTGATTTTTCAGTGCTTCTCAAGCAGTCTAGTAAGTGTGCTACAGGACTGAGATATTCTCTGTCACTACTTCTTTATGCCAGGGTCATCCTTGCTTGATTTGTTTTCTTGAGTACTCCTTGGAATGTTGCCCTCTTCTGAATTCTTCCAGCTGTGTGGGCTTTCTGTGTAATCCATTTGTTTGTTTTCCTTTTCCCTCCCCCCTCACTCTTAAAAAAACAAGTGTATTAGTCTTATGTTTGTGGATGAAGATTTGAAAAGTATATTATTATTGCCCAAAGGCTATAAGAATGCTAACAAGCTGCCTTCCTTTGTTACTCTATTGTTACTCTATAGATCCCCCATTATTTTAATGCATGCTGCTTCTATGTAGCTGCCAGTTACTGTGGGATCTATTTAAATCATTTATATCCTGCTTTATCTCCTTGGACTAAAAGTGGCTAATATTTGTACAGGCTGGTCGATATCAAATTGTTCCACAGCTGCAAAAGTCTTGATAGAAATGTGTCATAAACTAATGCAAAATGAACTCACAGATGTATATCAGAGGCTATTAGTAAGGGATCACCATTCAGTAAGGATATGCTTAGAACTTGGTCATTTCTTCCCAAGCAACTGGTGTCTTGTTTTGATGTAAAGTCTTGAATTGGTTGGGAAGGAGCACACACACACACAAATCCCTAGTTCTGGAGCTCTCTAGGATTGCCTGAATGGTAATTTAAATTTTCTGTGCTCAGCTATAGGAAGGACTTGTTGCAACTATGTTTTCTATTTATGAAGATCTGGAATGTTGGCACCTGATTTATTCTTGCTGATTGACTTGAGTAGATAGTGCTGAGTAGAACTGGTATCAGTTTGAACCTTCAGTCCGCTGGTGCAACTGATATTGGTTCTACCCAGTGCCATTTTTTATTCTTCTCTGCTTGACACTGTACACAACTGACTTTGCAGTCATTTTGAGGTCAAAATGGACCAACGGGGGGGTTTCCAATCCATGTGAGGTATATCTTGTAATGCTAAAGCTGCATACTTGTAAGTGAATGCTTAGTAATTTTAAATGAAACTAGTCATTTAAAATGTTGTTATTGAACATGTTGAAACAAAGTAAAGTAATTGACTTGTTAGATCTTCATCAAAGGGGTGGGGGATACTTTGGTGGAGTGTTTGGCAGGTCAGGCTAGATGCCATTCCTTTGTTAATGTTCAGTGTGTGACTAGAATTCTACAGCAGCTAGAAGGTTCATTTCCAAGAGGTCAGAGAAGTTTATTTTAGGTATATATTTATCCTCCATCTACTGTTAACTTACTACAAATGGTTTGTGTATTAAAAAGAAGTAGCAATAAAAAGTAGCATGCATGTTCTCATCGCGCTATGTTTAATAGCCTGACCTGGATGGCCCAGGTTAGCCCATTCTCATCAAATCTCAGAAGCTAAGCAGAGTTGGCCTTGGTTAGTACTGGGAACCGTCAAGGAAGTCCAGGGTCCTTATGCAATATCAGGCAATGGTGGAACCACCTTTGTTAATCTCTTGCCTTGAAAATTCTGTGGGGCTCCTATAGATCAGCTGTGACTTGACAGCACTTTATACACAAACACATGTTTAGTAGAACTGATCTAACCAGGTTATAGTTTGAAGATGTCTGGAAAAGTTGTGATCTGTTCTACTGTTTTGTGAAATCTTATACTGAGCCGTGGTGCCTCAGAGGTTAAGACACTGAGCTGCAGACCGAAAGGTCTGTAGTTTGGCAGTTCAAGACCCTAGTGCCGTGTGATGGAGTGAGCTCCCGTCTCTGGTCCCAACTCCTGCCAACCTAGCAGTTTGAAAGCAAGAAGTTGCAAGTAGATAAATAGGTACCGCTTCAATGGGAAGGTAACAGCGTTCCATGCGCCTTGGTGGTTAGTCCTGCCGGCCACATGACCATGGAAATGTCTTCCAGCAGCACTGGCTTTTCAGCTTGGAAACAGAGATGAACACTACCCCCTAGAGTCAGATTCGACTAGCTTTTGAGCGAGGGAAACCTTTACCTTTATACTGGAAAACTAGTGCTGATACGTTTTATATTCCAAACCAAAGTTTACTATAAAAACACACTACAGATATTCACTTTAGCCAGAAGTATGTCCTTGCCATCTGCAGTAGTGGAAGGGAGATTTAATGGGACCCCTTACTCACTGAGGTTCTGCTCCTGCTCCCTCTATGAAATAGATTCTCTAGAACACATATTTCTCAACTGCGTATACCATAGGGTGATTCGTATGGAGACTATTAGCCCACTATTAGAAAGGTTTCCTGGCAGATCAAATAAAATTAAACTTGATTACCTCCTGTCTGACAGGAACCATCAGACAACAAGACAGGTGGCTAGATTTTGTGCCCAGGCTTACAAGGAACATAAAATGCATGGCAATTAGATTTTCTAATCTTTTATCCAAATGACACATGAGTTTTATGGCTGTCTTATTTTATCTGTTATAGTCACAGATTTTAAAATTTAAGTATGCCATGGTTTTATCCCATATTTCTTATTCAAATGTTTTTATGTAAAATGATTGAGTGCGCTGGTCGTTGACTGTAACAATAAATTTGATTTGAAAACACACTACAGAAAACTGCTCTACAACCCAAGATTCATATCAAAATTACAGTACTTGAGTCTGCACTCTTTACATACTCAAACAGCCTATCTACAGGTTAACAGCTAGGAAAGGGAAAGCTTCAGTGGAAGGAGTCGGCTTCACAGGCACAAGGCCATGAGTAGGGAGATGGCCATGAGTAGGGAGATGGCTGTGGCAAGAGAAAGACAAATGGGTACCAGCTGACACCTTGTCTGGAGTCACACCTTGGAGAGATAAATTTGGGAAGATGCAGCTAGGTTGTAGCTCTTCCTTTTGGAGAGTAAGGGATAGAATAACCCACAGGGGGAGGGTAGACAAGAGCTTATAAAATACCTGGACATGGAGATGGATGTCTATTCTTTTTAGATCTTTTCTGCTCTACTCTTAAGGTTGATGTTAACTGGATTAACATGAAGGATTAAGCCTTGGATCCTGTGTTGAGCACGTATGGTTGAACAAAGGGGAAGAACCCCAACCTAGGAAACTGAAGTGATGGGTGATTTGTGAAAACTGAAACTTCAAGAATAAGCAGCCTACCTTCAGTCTAGCCATCTCATAGGGTAAGTACAAAAGGAGGGGAAAGGTATTTGTGGTCATCGCTTTTCATTTTGATCCTTGCTCAGTTTGCTGTGTAAAGAGACTGTGCTTTGATTACTTCATTAAACTTCTTTATAATTTGCATGTCAGGAGCAGTGTTTCCTCTAAGCTGAGCTAGTGTGAGCTAGCTCACTGTTTTTTAGTCTCTGGCTCACACCTTTTTGTCTCAGCTCAGGAAGGAGTGTTCCAGAACAAACTAGTTTATGCAGGAGCCAAATTGCTTGCTCACAACGTTAATGCCAGTAGCTCACAAAGTAGAATTTTTGCTCACAAAACTCTACAGCTTAGAGGGAATGTAGGTCAGGAGTCTGATCTCTGGACCCATAGCACACCTAATTGAGTCACGTTTGTTCAGGAGAAGCAAGGGGAGGCGACAGCTATAGATTCATTCATCCCCGGAGTGCTCAAGTGAGTCCCCTCTATAGCTGGCGAGTGCAAAGTGGGTGATGAAGTTGGATTTATACCGTGCCCTTCACCCAGAGTCTCAGAGTGGTTTACAATCTCATTCCCTTCCTCTTCCAACAACAGACACCCTGTGAGGTAGGTGGGGCTGAGAGAGCTCTAGGACAAATGCTCTTGAGAGAATAGTTCTGAGAGAACTGTGACTGACCCAAGATCACCCAGCTGGCATCATGTGGAGGAGTGGGGAATCAAACCTGGTTCTCCAGATTAGAGTCCATTGCTCTTAACCACTCATCAAACTGGTGAGGCAAAGAAGTGGAGCTTTTAAATGATGCTGTGATGCTGAAGTATTACCCGTTTTGCAAGATATACTATTCAAGACTAGAAAGATGGTGGCAGAAATACATAGAGAGTAGTAGGTAACTTGGGGGCAATACTCCCTCTAAGCTGTGGAGTCTTGTGAGCAAAAAATCTACTTTATGAGCTACTGGCATTAAAGCTGTGAGTGTGCGATTTGGCTACTACATAAATTAGTTTGTTCTGGAGCCATCCTTCCTGAGCTAAGACAAAATGTGTGAGCCGGCGGCTAAAAACTGTGAATTAGCTCACACTAACTCAGCTTAGAGGGAACACTGATCACATCTGTTGTTAACTCTTTTATTATCTGTCAATTTGATGCTATCCACAGATCTTACCAAATGTGTTATTCTAACCTTAGCTGTATTTATTGCTCAGTGAACACTGCTTGGGGGTAAAGGAATACAGGTATTTCCAAACTCCCACTTGGACAAAAGCATAACTTGCGAGCAGCATTCTCCAACCCCAACATAAGAGCATAATCAGTACATAATCAGTACTGTACAATGGCATATGTACTTTTGTACTGTCTCCTGGTTTGCTTACCAGTAAATGACAGAAGGTGCATTATAAATGGGAGGGGGGGTGGAACCCAACTTTAGTGGGTTAAAATCTAATTTGAAATGAATTTGAAACTTTATTTTCATGGTGGTAGATCACTGGCACTTTTGGCCGGAAAAAATAGATCACTACCTGTTCAAAGTTGGACATGCCTGGTATAGATTTATATAGTCTTCTGTGTAATAAGAACAAGTAGAAATTTAACGGCTTTAATCCTGCAAAAGTTAAGCAGAATTGAAATGGTTAACATTAAAAAAATGCTGTGCTTACTTCTAAGTGCATAATAGCCACAGATATAACACATTTACAGTATATTTATGCAAAATCTTGGCTGCTTCAGCAATGTGTGCACAGGAACTGATTTCCTGTGTTGGTTGCTCAGCTGTTCAATTCATGGTTCAGTGTGCAGTCTGATTCACTGAAAAGCATTAGAAAATAGAAAAGGTTTCTGATGACTGCACGGTTAAGCATATAAATGGGTTAACAAGTTAGGAATAGGCATATGTAAACTGGTGTTTGGGGGTAAATGCAACATTAAGTGTGGCAGAAGTGGTTTGAGCAGTTTATGCTGCATTCTGAATTTTTGTTTTTAGGGCAGTAACTGTATTCAGATCACTCCAGCAGCTTTCAGAGAAATTCTGACTAGCCTTGATTTGAACTTTTGGGTCTGCAGGCCTTAAATTCCTGTTTAATACTTACAAGCTTGTTCGCGGTCTCTATTCTATAATGCTTTGATACCTCACTGTTCTGTAGGCTATGCAATCAAAAGTCCTCTTGTTTCTCTTCTTCATTGCCAGACTATTGCACTTTCCTAAAGTAATATTGCACTGTCAAAGCAAAAGATCAGCTGCTCCTAAAGGATTGATTTCCATACAGAGTCACTTTCCTTATGATGACTGTAAATACTGTAATAATACAGTCAGAATCAGAATGTATTGATCCAGTTGATAGGAGTAAATAGGAACTAAGAAAATTCATACTGCGTACCTCTATGTGGTAGATTATAGTGACTTTAATAAACAAAACCACTAGGACACTTGAAGACTCTGTGAACATATATGCAACAATATATACCAGGGGTGTCAAACATTCAGGCTGGGGACTGGATTAGGCCCCCAGAGGGCTTCTATCAGGCCCGCAGTGGAACTGCCTGTCTTCTGCTTCTTCTTCCAGTTCTGCTGCTGCTGCGTCATTGTAGGTTTGTAGCTTACAGATACACACCTGAACAGCATACTCAAGATTGCAACAGCACAGACATTTTGATGCAATAATTCAGAGCAAGAGGTGTCAGCTGTCAGACACTGTTAAATAAGCAAAATATTGCAAGAGTGCTGATGTTTTAAGCATGTTTTTATTTTAAGTAAAAAAAACAACACCTATGTGTTTGTGTCCTTTATATCTTCCACTACCTGGCATTATATATTATGAAACACATGGCCCAGCCCAACAAGGTTTCATTTATGTCAGATCTGGCCCTCATAATAAATGAGTTTGACACCCCTGATATATACATTCCAGAAACACATATTCAAGGCCTGCCCCCGAAATACTGGATAGATTTATCCCATACCAGTAGGGCTATTTAGAGGACATCAGAGATTTTTTTTTTTAAAAAATCCCACTTGAAAGAGAAGCAAGATGACACTTTACGCTTGATCAGTTGCTTTATTCTCTGGTCAGTTTCTCCTACTCGGACAGTTTGTTTAGCAGAATGTTCAGGTACATATGCATGAACTATCCATTGTCGATTGGACTTTTACTTTGGCTAAAGCAGTAAAACAGTCTCTGTGGATATCTGAAGTTGCATCTAGCCACATTAGTCCAAAGAAAACAGTCAAAAACAGAATGCAGTATCTTAAGATCCATTAAAGTGACACAAAACATTGTGTAAATGTTAAAGTTCTCTAGAACTATTTCATCAGGCTTGATGTTAAGAGCGGTAAAACGCTGACATTATTTATTGAAAAGGTTTCTATGGTGCCTTTCCACCTGAATATGATCCCCAAGCCAGCAAACATTAAAACAATTTAAAGTAGGGCATACATAAAATATTTAAACAGTTCGATAAAAACATAGACATACAAACACACCTAACACAACCAGGGCCAATAAGAGTTACTGGGGGTACACAGATTAAAACAAAGTCTTCACCAACTGGTGGAAGATAACGGTAGAAGGAGACAGACAAAACTTCTCGAGAAGGCTCTTTCTCAGGTTGCCACTCATCTAACCTCAGATGGTGGGGGCACAAGCAGCAGGGCCCTGGAGTGGATGGATAGGGTTTCATGGGAGAAGGGGATACTTCAGTTATGCTAGACCTAAGCCATATAGGGCTTTAGTGGTCAATACTGGCACCTTGCATTGGGCCCGGAAACCAGTGTAGATGGAACGAGACTGGAGTGATATGGTCTCTACCACACAATCCACTTAGTGTTCTGACTGTACCATTTTGTACCAACTGTAGATTCTGCAGTTTTCAAGGGCAGTCCCACATAGAGCACGTTGCAGTAATCTAATGTAGATGTGAATCCTTCTTGAAACACTTTCATTTATAAGGCTAAGCGTTTGCACACAGAAGTGGCCCTTCCTGGCAGACTTGGTGTTCATCCTTATTTTTCCTTTAGGCTTTTTTGGAGGGGGGGGTGAGTTGGATGCTACCAGGCTTTCCACTGGCCGAAGTCAGAGCAGGTGTTGTTTTGTGTGCATGTGCGCTGCATGAGGCTTTCCACATCTGAATCAGCAGTTCATATGGGCAGTCATGCTTGCCCTCCAGATCATTAATGTGCTTTCATTGAGATTAAAGCTTAGTAGATGTTGCTTCTTCATGAGCATTGTTTCAGTGTTCCTGCACTTAGTTAGGAGTAAGACAGATACTTGAAGGAGCTTTCAAACTCTTCTATTAACATTCAGCTTTACTTCAAGGCTTTTCAGTCTTGCTTGACAGTACCTCAATTTCTTCTTGTGTTAGTATGGCTGTTGCACTAACACATGACTGAACTTGGCATGGAGTGATAGGGAAGTTGGCAAGAACAGGAGTTACTTCAGCCAGAGACAATTCAGTGCATTTTACAGATTTATAAGTGTGCATGCAGTAAGTTGATACAAACTGTTCTTTGTTTTTCTTTTTTTTTAAAGGCTCTATTTTTAACCCTCAGATTAACAGGAAAAATCATATTTATATTTGGGAATAAGGCAATGTTTCCATCATCTGGATCCATTATCTTCTGTAGCCTGTTCACTGCATCCACAGTGTGCTTTGAAGTTTCTGTAAACTGGGCAGGATTTTTAAATCCAGCAGGCAAAGAAATAGAACCCACTCACTGGCTTTATGAAGCATAGGTTATAACCCAGTTTCCCCATTCCTTTTAATTTCCAAATGCGACTGATTCCTTGAAAATGAAGACTACTTTCAGAGTAGACACACTGATGCAAATCCATTCTAGTTGAAATTTCTGAATGGTTTATGCTCCAGCAGATTGTCTGAGGCTGCGATCAGACGTGCAGTTTGATCTGTTGCTGTTGGTGTTCCCTTCTGGATTTAAAATGCACAATCAGACAGCAACATCTGTCTGTCGTGCCCCAGTTGTCTGTGCCCCTCCCTTTACTGTGTGTTTCTTTGATACCTGTAAAAGTCCAGTTCTTTTGGGCTGAGCTGGTTTCAAACCGGATTTCCTGTTGTCTGATCACTCAGTTGTGCACCCAAGCTATCAGGCAGGTCTGGCTGGTCTCTTGTTGCCCCGGTTGCCAATTTTTTTAGTAGTTAGTGATGTGCGCATAGTTGCATTTTTGCACACATACCCCCACACATTTGTCAACACTGTGTTTTCTTTAAGAAAACTTCCAAAGAAAGACACCTGCATATCTTCGGGACCACCTCTCCCAGTATGCCCCTGGAAGAGCACTACACTCAGGAAATAAAAACTTCCTGGTGGTCCCCGGCCTGAGAGAAGCCCGACTGTCCTTGACCAGGGCCAGGGCCAGGGCCAGGACTTTTTCAGTCCTGGCCCCTGCCTGGTGGAATGCTCTGCTGGAAGACATCCATACCCTGCGGGAGCTGTTACCTTTCTGCATGACATGTAAGACAGAGATGTTCCGCGGGGCCTTTGGCTGGGGACAGCGATGGGGCTTCTTTGGCACCTTTATATAATTTTGCCATTCCTCAAAACCATTCCCCCAGGCAGGAAGGGGAAGTGGGATTCTTTTTTTTGCCACCTTATAAAATATATGTAATGTGTTTTTAATTATTGGAAATTGCCAGATTATTTTAACTTAGTTTTAAATTGTGATTGTATATTATTTTGTTGTGAGCCACCCTGAGTTCGTCCCAGGGAAGGGTGGCGTAGTAAGTCTAATTCCCACCGCTGAGGCGGAGCCTGTGGGGGTTCCGGTCTGACTTGCTGACACTGGGGACACACTCGAACCCAATCCTCAATCTCTTTATCCAGCCCAGGCCACCAGACATACCCTCTGGCCAACGCCGTTCTTCAAACCTTCAAAGGGGAGGGGCAGGGCCATTTCCAAGGCTCTTTTGGGCCTCTCAGTCCCTTTGTTCAGGGCCAGGCCTCATAGCAACTGCTGGGCAGCTTGCTACCATGCAGTTTATGCAGCTTACCCAGGTATGGCAGTGGCTTTGACTTGATACCATACAGCTTGGCCTGGACTCAGTGGCAGCCTCCACACAACCTGTGTGACTTGGCTGGGGACAGCAGTGGCCACCACACAACTCACCTGAGTGTAGGGTTGCCAGCCTCCAGGTGAGACCTAGAGATCTCCTGCTTTTAAAACTGATCTACAGCTGACAGAGAACAGCTCCCCTGGAGGAAATGGCTGCTTTGAGGGGTGGACTCAATGGCATTGTACCATGCTGAGGCCCACCCTCTCCCCAACCCACCTCCAAAGTCTCCAGGTATTTTCCAACCCAGAGCTGGCAACCCTACCTGAGTGACTTGCTACAGCATGACTCTTGCAACTTGGCTAGACATTTCCCAGGGAGAGGCTGCCAAGGGAGGGAAAAAGGGAAAGCTGAGAGTCAGTATAAAGTAGTGGTTAGAGTCAGATTAGGGTCTTTGAGACCCAGGTTCAAACTCCACTCTGTCATGGAAAATTGGTGAGTGAACTTGGGCAAGTCAACCTCTCTCAGCCTAATGTACCTTAGGTTCATTGACAGCATCATTTTGAGAATAAAATGGAGAAGGGAATGATGTATCTGCTTAGGGCAGATAGGTGGGGTATAAATGAAGTAAATAAGAAATAAAACTAATGACTGATAAGGGCAGATAAGAGAATGGTTGGTTGGTTGGTGAGTGGGAAAGAGAGAAGGAAACACGGAAAGGGGAGAAGATATGGGGAATACTAGGAGGAGAGAAAGAGGGAATAGTGTGGAGAAGGGGATACACAAGGAAAATGAAATGACCCTTGCAAGTTATTGTGGGTCCCCACTGGTCCTATCCTAATTCTGTAATTGTTTGGTCAGATTTCACAAATTCTTTTTGGAATAATTTCTCTTCAGTTAGAATTTACTTCTTCCCAATATGTCTAGTATTCATATCACTAGTTTTTTAAAAAATGACTAACTTTCTAAATAATGTTTGGGATTCATCCATGATGGTATAATAACAAGTAAAATAAACCAGAGAAACTCACCAATAATATAGGGCTAATCATAAAGCAGTTATAAAGAAAGCGGATAGCTGAGCTAGGTCAAGCAACTCAATACTGTAGTAATGCAAAGTAGGAAAATTAGAAAACAACTAATAAATCCACTTTCCAGTATTGAAGTATTCATTCAATAGTAATGTTAATAAAATACTTAATGGAGAGAAAGTAAAATCAAGTTGGCTCTTCAGTGCCGATTGACAATTCTTACTGCTACCCATCTGACAGCAATAATAATATAATGTGTTTATGCATCTGTGATGACGTTGCCCTCTTCCCTTCCTCAGACGCAGGATTGTCCCTTCCTTTTTCTCTTCCTTTCTGATTGAGCAGCCTCTTTATGTTTTCTTCCTTCCTGAAGATCTATGGCTGTCCCACCCTGTTACGTTATTGTATTATTATGGTGGCTCAGTCCAGGAACTTGAGTGAAGAAACAAGATCACTCTCTTAACTTAAACTTCTGAAAATGACACACAAGAGGCTTCATAACATTCAAAAATAAACAGAATATTTTATTCAATGTAGAGGGGGAAAGGTCAGGTGAAATCAGGGGTAAAATGGGTGAGGTAAATCAATAAGAACTCTGAGGTAACTTAATATTTTCACAAATTACAGTTCATATGTTTCCAGCAATTTAGAGTTGTAAACTTTTTACATGGTCTTAGAAGAAGAGAAAAGACTGGATTTATACCCTGCCCTTCACTTGGAGTCTCAGAGTGGCTTACAAACTCCTTTCCGTTCCCCTCCCCACAACAGACACCCTGTGAGGTAGGTGGGGCTGAGAGAGCTTTGACAGAAACTGCCGTTTCAAGGACAGCTCTGACAGAACTATGGCTTGCCCAAGGTCATCCAGCAGCTGCAAGTGGAGGAGTAGGGAATCAAACCTGGTTCTCCCCGATTAGAGTCCGCACACTTAACCACTGCACCAAAACTTTGAGAAGAGAGGCTTTTGTTTCAGAGTTTTCTAAACACTCCAATATACTTTATCGAGTTTAACTTGACTCTTCAGATTTTAGAAGGCAGGATACACTACCAAGCACACAAATTCCTTCTCTGAGCACAACAGGGATCAATCCATTCTTTAGAGCTATTTCCCTTTCAACTGGGCAGGGAATTTCTTCTCTGACTATAAGATCTATCCATTTTCTTGGCCCAAATGGGGGTTTTCACTGAGCCACCCACTCCTCCTTGCAGTCTTCAATCAGTATGAAACCTATTTTCAGTCAGAGCTAAACTCTCCTCAGTCAGGGCTAAACTCAAACTGAGTTCTCTTCAGCAGTCAGTTCCGGAGTCTTTATGCTCAACTGATGCTAACTGATCAAGTCCCTTTGAGCAGCCTGTTACTTCACAGTCCTTCACACGTTTACACAGCACTTCTGAGCATTTAAAATGCAGTCTATCACAGCAGCAAATGGTTCAGATCAAATCTTCAGTATTGCAAAAATTTCTGTCTATTGATAGCAGTATTGAAGTGATTAGTATGTAAGACAGTTCCCAAGGAAATACAGTCTGGTTGGTAGCTGTGTTGGTCTGAAGTAGCAGAACAAAATTTGGGTCCAGTGGCACCTTCTGAGGTGTCTGTGCACATGAAGGCTTATTCCTTGAATAAAACTTGGTTGGTTTTAAAGGTGACACTGGGCTCAAACTTCCCAAGGAAATAGTTATCCAATCCAGTATTGCACTATCATAGTATGTCCAGATGCTCACTACAGTAGCAAAAACGAGAAAATGCATAAGACAGTTCAAAGGTTCCCTTTTTTGATTATATAGAAAATCATATAAGGGTTAAAAATTCGCTTCCAGAGAAATACACTTGTTTAGCCTTTTATTAACTTTTTTCAGTATTGTATTTTTTCTATTTTTAGTAGTTGTTGCTGTTATAATTATGGTTGCAATACTGGTGTTATATTTATGTCTGTACCGTTTTATAAAAAATTAAAAATAAAAATAAAAAGTTAAAAAAACACCAGTATGCATCAGTATAGGAGCTGCGGTGGCTCAAGTGGTTAAGACGCTGACCTCCAGGCTGTGGAAGGTTGGTAGTTCAGCAGTTGGAGACCCAAGTGTGCCACATGACGGAGTGAGCTTCCGTCTCTAGTTCCAGCTCCTGCCAACCTAGCAGTTCGAAAGCAAGAAATTGCATGTAGATAAATAGGTACCACTTCAGTGGGAAGGTAACAGCGTACCGTGCACCTTGGTGTTTAGTCATGCTGGCCATATGACCACGGAAATGTCTTCGGACAGTGCTGGCTCTTCGGTTTTGAAATGGAAATGAGCACCGCAACCCTAGAGTCGGATTCGACTGGCTTTCAAGCAAGGGAACCTTTACCTTTACCTATGCATCAGTATTCTAATAGTATAGTTTGTTCAGCTAGTGGTGGCATCCATAAGGTGATGTAGATGGATGTCACATCTATGTGTAATGTATATGGAGAAATATAACAAAAGTAGCTTACTAACAACAGTTATCTAGTCTGGTCCATGCTACAGTCATTTCCAATAGCTGCATTAAGGAGTCTCCACTTAGGTAGTGCCCATTATGTTCCCTCAGTGGCCACCAACTGCCTACAGCTGGATATAAGCACCTATCTGGAAGGGTCAGCTTGACGATGATCTGTATGGGACCTCCATTCTGGAAAGGAAGTCTTGGTCTCTAGTGAGGTACTGAGGTAGCTGATACTGTAGTACAGATAGTTTTTAGTTTGCGGGTTCTCTCTTGAAGTTAATAATCTCCACAAACTGTTGAGTCTGGGGAAAACATGGTGAAGGAGAATGTCATGAGTGAGCCAGGGCTCAGTGATAGTAAGGTTTCCCCACGAGAAGAGGAGTCATGTGTAGCCAGCTCTGAGTCAGCAGAAGCTGGCAAGCAGGAAGATGAGCTGCAGGCTTGTCAGGATTCACAGCCAACAGCTGGTGCAGAGCCACCGACACCCTCCAGCCCTGATTCGGCAGATGAAATTCAGTTGGTCATTTCCAGTCCTCCAGTATCACCCACACCCTTCGAGCACTGCAGACGGAAGCTAAGAACAGAGTTACAGGAAAGATGGCAAAGTGCACGCCTCCTGGTCTGAAGCCAGCTGCTTGCTGATAACCGAGATGAGTAGTTGCAGCTGGCTGCAAGCATGACCCTTATGTGTATGAGAAGGGAGCACTCACTGGAGAAGACCCTGATGCTTGGAAAGATTGAAGGTCAAAGAAGACGGGGACGGCAAAGGATGAGATGGTTAGACAGTGTCATCGATGCAACGAACATGAAGTTGAGCCAACTTCAGAGGACGGCAGAAGACCGGAAGGCCTGGAGAGAGCTCGTCCATGGGGTCGCGAAGAGTCGGACTCGACTGTGCGACTGAACAACAACAACAAATAAAAACCAGCCAAGGGATGCTGGTAGGCATGGATGCAACACATATGGTACATGCTCAACCACCAACTCTACCTTGCCTAGCTTCTGGAACCCTGACCTTTAGACTGAACGATTCTTCCTGGCCTGACTTGTGGTATCTGATACTCCAAGCCTGCTAGACAGTACAGAATTTTTTTTAAGGTATTGTGATTAGATACGGATGTTATGCTTGGAAACAGAAAAGCAATTGCTTCTTCCTTCAGCCTTTTTTTAAAAAAAGCTAGAAATAAGTAGCTTTTATGTTTCAGGTAGCTCTCTTAATAAGCATTTTAGTGAGATAATGGCGGCCACTGTAGTTTAGGATGAATTCCCTACAATTTGAGAATGCTATTTTCTTTCAATTTTTGTGTGAACGGTTGAAGGTGGGGAGAAAATTCATTGCAGCGAGAGTCATTTTTGTTTATTTTAGAGCTTTGCAAATGCTTTATGCAATAGCTAGAATGAACAAGGAAGCCTGACATGTTTCATTTGTAAAACAGGAAACTAGTAATAAAAAAGGAGCCAGTAAAACATTATGGCTCATATCTAATTCATATTTTGCTGTATTTATATATGCATAAGTGAACTATAACCAGTTGCTAGGCATCAAACCAACTTTGCATTAAAATGAAACATAGTCATGATGTAATTAATCCTGGTAATATCCTGATTTTGTTCAAAATAAGATACTCAGAACTGAAGAACCTCTTTGACATGGAGGGCACATTCTGTTTTTTTAATATGGCAAGTAACGGCTTCAAAACAAAGCCTTGAACTATGTTTTCCATTCCCTGGAACATTTCTGATGTTAAAACCACAGTGATTTCTCCTTGTAAAGAACCAACCTGGGTAAGTGGAACTTTTGGGACATGTAGCAGTATAGATATTTTAGCTTTAGCTGTCATAGTCAGGGGTCGTTTCGTAGAAAAAGAGCTAGGGAGACTCATTAGCATAACTCATTAGCATATGCCACACCCCCTGACATCACCGGAAGTGTGTCATAAGGCCACCAGCAACAGACTAACACAGCTAATTCCTCTGAATCTAAACCCACCACTCAGGCTCCACCCCCAAAATCTCCAAGGTATTGCCAACTCAGAGCTGGCGAGCCTATCTGATGGCACATGTGGGGGGAAACAAGCAAACCACCCATGTCAGGTAAAAAGGAGAGATACCAGGATACCAGGTCAATATATTTTTATTCTCCTTGACATTGATGGCTGAGGTGCTTTTTCATTGGCAAAAATAAAGATAAGAAAGTCTCAAATGTGAAATAAATAAAAATATATAAAAATAAATAAAATAAATTCTAGCTTAAAGTTCACATACTGAATTTTGACTTTTTTGAATTTTTGCTCACAAGACTCCATAGCTTAGAGGGAACATTGCTTGTGAGTAAATCTTCGCAGGATCCGGCTGCAAGGTTTTTGCCAGCGGTTGCATATCGGAAGCCCTTCCCGTCCTCGTTGGCAATTCAATAGCAAAGCCCCCCCCAAAAAAAAGTGTTTCCTCTTTTCCGCCCCCCCTCCTTTTCTTGGCCTCTCTAGCAAACAGCTCTGTCAGTTTATTCCTTTCAGAGCTGGAGACAAATGAAAAATGCTTCCTGCCCTCCCCTCCCCATAAAGAGCAGCACCCGGACTATACAAACTCCCCGTCAAAAACACTCGACAGCCGCATTTCTCTCTTCCAGGACTGAAAAAGCTGATTTCTCACACACCCATGACTTACTTGTGAGTAAACCTTCCCGGGACTTGCCGGCAACGCTTTTGCCGGCTTTTGCAGATCTGAAGCCTCTTCCTAGTCTTTTTGGCCATTCAATAGCCGAGTCTCCTTCCTCCTCCTGGCTCTCTTGCCCCCCCGCTCCTTGTGCGGCCTCTCTAGGAAGCAGCTCGCTCGCCTTGACCCTCTCCGTGCTTCAGAGGAATGAAGGAAAAAAGCCCCCTCCTCCCGTCCTCTCCGCGAGGCGCAGCGCCCAGACCCGGGCGGGACGGGCTTCAGCCAGGCTGCTCTCTTCAGCAACAACACCTTATAATGCAGCTCGACGGGGCTGCTCGCGAGTAACTCCGCATGGCAGACCCCTCTTCCAGGATCTTCACCCGGGGGAACGGCGATCCCCCGCGATTCCCCCGAATCGACCTCTGGTCATAGTATATACATGGTGTGCATATGCATGTGTATAAAATAAAATATAAATTTGTGGCTTTAAAATATGGAGGGTTTGGAGGATAGGATATTCCTCAGGACAAGGCTCTGAAAAATGGGGCTGTCTTTGTGTTCTTGGGCAGTTGTAGAGTGAGATGTTCCAGAATCTGAGGGGCAGAGTTATTGTGCCTTTCCTATTGGTCTTTATGTATGGCCCATGCAGTGTGATCACACAACTGTTCTACCTGAACTGTTTTCTCCATTTTTTAAAAAATCCACTTTATCATCTACTTTCTCACTGAGACCCAAGCTAACATGTTTCTTATATGGAACTTTATTCCCCTAACGTTGAACTGCTGGAAGAGGTTGCAGGTGGCCACATTTTTTTAATGAATTTTTTATTAATTTTCCAAATAAACAAAACAAACAGTGTTACATAAAAGGAGATTAGTTTCTTGCACCACAGTGCTACCATTACTACCATATAATTGACCTATTTTTTTTAATGTATTACATTAATCTTATGCAACCCGAGAGGTTAAATATCTTGCGGAGATCATTGGGGAAAATATGTATAAATAAAAATATTCTACCGTCCTGCCATTATTTTGTTTAATTAATGCACTTCCGAAGCTCTATTATAGGTTTTCCACAATCCTTCTATTATGGCCACTTTCATTTTTATCTACTGCAAACCACACCTTGGTTTAGGCCCTTTTATAATTCCATTCCAACTATTAATATATGGTTGGAATCCTTTTCAGATCCTATTAACTTGCATTTTCTCCATCTCTTGTCCTGTAATTTTGTTACTTTAAATTATCTCAATTCCTGTGAAAAGCCGACCCCCTATATCTGTCTATTTCCCCCCCAGTGTTACCTTTTCATATCTCATATCTTCTATCCCTATGGGTCTCTTTTGCATCACCTATTAAATTATGTTAAGCATCGTATATTTAAATTCATCTTGGTTATATATTATGATTCTCTTGCTTTGTTATTCTTTACGTTTCTACCTCTTAAACTATTACTCAGTTACCACTAATTAGTATCAGCTAAAGATATAGTTCTTTTCTTGCTTCATTCCAATTTATTTTCCCCACTTTTTCCCTACTCCTTAGTTTCCATTAATTTCCCCCATTACATAACCTTTAAAGAAAACAGAAAAACAGACACATTCCATCTGAACTTACAACAGTTCGATCTATCAGTTCAATCTATCAGTTCAATCTATCCTATTTCTCCCCGGCTCTTTACCCAATGACTTCTATCTTTTTTACTTATTACTAAATTCCCAATAATTTCCTACCAATCCTGGCAACTAAAGAAACACAATTCTCATCACTCTTGTTATTCCACCTTCTAACACAGAACTTCAATTTAACTGCCAACCAACTTTGGTGAGCCCTTTATATAGCAAAAATAATTTAAATGGCAAAAGTTTTCAAAATCCCTTTGTAAAGCAATCTTAATTTTCTTTTTTTTCTGGTATTCTCGCCTCCTTAAAGTCTTTTCTTTATGTCTTTTGCTATTATATGTCTGGTAAATTCTTTTTGAAATTGGCTTTGTACTTAGGATCCTGTCTGGTTGTTACTTTTTCTTCTTACATTGCCTTTTGTCTCCATGTCTTTTCCCTTTATATCTCCCAGAGGATTGTTTTACAGCAGAGGAAAAATGTTTTAGTGCAACATTTAGTTTTCTATTTTTGGCTCTTTTTTCTTCTTGAACTGATTTGGGTTTTCCAAATTTACTGACAGCAGTGCGTAGCTGTCTCTTTAAATTTCCAAATCTCACTTTTCCTTCTTTTTTTGTAGTTGAAGTTTTTTATAGTGCATCTTCTTCTGTCGTTTTGTAGCATCCTTTTGTTTTAATTTTGGTGTTTCATCTTTCAAGTTTTTTTGTAGAACTTTGTCCTTGCTGCGTGTAGATTCGTTTAAGCTAATTAAACTCTGCTCCAGTAGAGTATTGCAAGTCTCTTTGATAGTACATTTAATTGTCTCCACAATCATAGATTTTAAATTGTCTCAATTATATATTTCAGTCGCCATTGGCTCTGTTTACACTAGAGAGTGCATTGTATAAACACAGTCTGCCATTCCCCTCGTCTGCTGTCTCTTTAAATTTTGGAACTGGAGAGGGTATTGCTTAATTGCCAAGGCTTTAGCGAGATAGTCTCTTTTATATTCCAACTCGGAGAATGCATTCTTCAGCAAGTAAGTTAAAGTTGTCTTCCTCTTACAGATAAGGTTGCATTCAAAAAAATGTTCTTAACAAAAATACAAACCCACCACTCCCTGTGTCCGGTAGCAACAGCTACGCCTCCCCGAAGGGAGGTTGTTTTTCCACTCGATGTTTCGGGAAAAAGCCAGATTGCTCTCGTTGCTACAGCCAACGGAGCACTGGCCAAACTCCCCTGCTCCCTTCCCTTCTCCCGAGCGAAGGGTGTGTGTGTGTGTCTCAACACTAGAGACCCACAAATTGATACGAAAAAGCCGGGACAGCAGGAGAGCGATTCTCTGTCGTGTCTGCAATGCCGCGCTGCAACTGGAAGCTCCGCAGGTGGCCACATTGATCTAAAGCAAAATCCAGAAATGAAAACTACCTTAATACTTTTGTGTTCTTTTGGTTGATGCTAATAAAATAGTGTGTAAGCCTTCAAGTTCTCTAGAATGGTACATCAGACTGGGAGTGGTTCAGAAAACAGAACAAGGAGAAGGAGAGCCATAGACCTCTACTTGTAAGCCTTTTGTGTAGAATGCTGAGTGGCTATGCATTCATGTTTTCTTTAAAAGAATGAGCAGAAGAAAAATGTTAGTCTTTTTTTTTTGCATCTTGCAGATTAATTTAGTTGATGTGCAAGGTAAAGAATCATTGGGATCCAAATTGGTTGGTGATATTTTTGTGTTGAGGAAAAGAACCTGTGAGTGCAGAGCCTTTTCCTGGGCTTTTCCCAGATTCACTTCAAGAGTTCCTCTAAACTGGCTAAATTCATGTAATCTCAAAGTAGAAAGAAGTTGCAAATAACATGAAACATCTTTTTCTCCTCCTGTACCACTTTAATTTTTTAAACCTTAGCTTTGAAAAATAGAAAACATGCACTCTTTTGTGGTTTGGTTTGTATTAATAAAAAGGATGCATGGCTTTTATTTTTGGAATAAAATATAGAGTTAGTGATGAAATATCACTGTTGGCATGTGCCAGTATTGTGTTTGCCAGTATTGGGGCTAAGGTTGCAGAATGTGTTGCAGGGGTGTATACTGTGGTGCCTTTGTACTATTATGTCATGGTCATTGTGTATTAGGCTTATTTATAATATTCCAGTGTCAAATAACTGAAACATTAGGTATTCTAGTATTCATTTTTCTAGGTACAGAGAAATTTAGGAAGTCCCAGTGTGCAAACTAACAAATCACAAGGCTTTATGGCAAAAAAACCAAACAAATTAAAATGGCATTCTCCAGCTCAATTAGAAAGAATTGCCGTTTAATATACATGTTGCGGATTGTTTCAATAACTATAGCAGGTGATGGATGAAGAATACCACATAGCTTAGTGTCCATTTTTTTTAAAGCTATAACAGTTGCAGTCTGTTCATCCAAGTTGCAGCAGTAGTAACTGATCTATTTTTATGAAGATTGAAAAAGAAAAGAAAAAAAAATACTTGAAGTAAAACATCGTCAATAACTCATATCATGATTGCTCTCCCGAGTTTTTGGGTCAGTATTTCTACTATGCCATGACTCAGTGTATGATTAGTTATTTTCGTGTAGCTGGATGTGCTGCCAGTGTTCATGGGTCACAATGTAGCTTCAGCTGGCTGTCAGTTTATGGTGAAACTGTGGTAATAAAGTAATAACTTGCTTTGCACATGTGGAATTACTTATCCTACCATCTGAGAATAATGAATGAGGTCACATTCTTGCTTATCTGCCTTGGCATAAGTGGAAAACAGATGCACATTTACCCTGTGAGTTTAAACTATTGCAGGATTTACTTACTTTGCAAGGCTGTGAAACTAGGAACAACTGATTAGCGGGATTGCTGGAAAAGGGTTGGTGTGTATGGTTGAACATGGGGTCACTTTTCCTCCATGAAGGAGTTGGTATCTTCCACCAGTGTTGGAACTAAGTTCATTAGGTATATTGTTATTAAAATGGAAAGGACTAAAGTCCAAGTGTAGTTAAGCACAAAAAGAAATTTTAGTTGTAGTTGTGGGAAGACTTGGGTGTATCTTGTTTTAAGTTTGAACTCTAAGTGTATTTGATGTCTGCTCCCAGAGGAGGAGAAGTGATCCTGAATTTCCTGTAATAATTACTCAATGTCCAAATATAATAACATCTAGTAATTGCAATTGGTGGGTTGGATCAGAGGAAGGGTTCATGGATGGAGCTGGCAGAGTTGACCTTTCTTCACCATCTCCTTCTCTGAGTAGATTCCCACTTTCACTGAAACTCCTGTCTGAGGACCAGGAAAAATTCACAAGCAAAATGCACCACAGGGCTGGTGCATCACTTATGGGGAATAGACTATCTTTCACTTGCTGCTTGAGTCAGTAGAAATAAATTATTTTACCTAATGTCCTTTGAACACTACAGTTCCCCATCCTGTTGCACGTTTGTCTTAAGAGGCTCTCCTCATCCTCAAGGAGACATTTCAGTTCAAACAAGAGACTGCTTGGAGGAAGGTGGGAAAAGATCAACTATTTGAGTTGTTCCCCTAAACTCTTTTGCTGGATCCAACCCAACAACAGCTGATTTAGATGACTAAACTGGATTGGACTTTGTACTACAAGCTTAGCCACACACACCCATATTGAAGCAGAGTTATCTTACCCTTATAGGCTCCAAGAAAATTTAGAAAAGCTGGCCACAGTGGTGCTCATTTGCATTCAAAACCAAGCATACTAAAGACCAAGGTAAGGAAGACAGGGAGGTCAACCTCCTTTCCCACCCCAACTTTAAGTGTAATAATTGAACCTTGCCTAATCTGATAGCATAGATGTAGCTGACAGACAAGAAAACCAACCCTGTAGTGCAGGGTCATCTTCCCCAAACACGGCCATTTTCCTGCCATTCCTGAGCCATTTTCTAGGCCTTTTCTGTTGTCTGGAGCACAGCCATGTTTGAATCATCCAGGCTCTTCTGCCTTTTCTAGAAGCACAGAGACACCTTGTCTGTGCGGGGGAAAGTGCATCTTATTGTGTTGGCAAGAGATAGGCAGGCGAATGGCTTATTGCCCCTGAAGGTCACTTGTTGTTACAAAAGAGTAGGGTCCTTCAGAGGCCCGCCTTAGAAGAACATGCCATGCCAAAAGGCCAGATAAGATCCCAAAAGGGGCTGCCCTGTTCTATCCTCCTCAAATACCTACAACACGCGGTGAACGTGCAGACACACATGTTCAGCACAACCAGGGTGATGTAATGTAGGTGTGGGGAACTGTCTGGACACTCCATAAAAGGAGGACCTTTAGAACAGCAAAGGGTTGACCCTCTCCATGGTGCAGAAATTGATTCCTTTGATGATGCTACATCTGAAACTACCAGCTTGAGAGAATGACAGCCACAAGGTACAAAAGAAGCTCTGGTTCAATATAAGTAGTCTTGCCCGAACACCCTTCTTTTGTCCCTTCATCTTGGTGTTGTTATAACCTTCACCACAGCAATCCTCCTAGTCATTTTCCATCAGCATTCTCAACAAGAACTCCTTAAGCCCTTATCTAGTTGATTCATGAACTGTCCTCAGTCCTAGAAAATGTTCTTTTATGTAGGTTTTTCCTCCTTCATTCAGAAATTTCACTGTAAACAATATCTTTTCAGAGTGACTTACATCAGGTATGCAATCTAATATGACAGAGTAATATTTAGCTTTGTCCAACTTTTCCTTTATCCCTTAGAATCTTCTTGGTACATATAACCTGAGCAATGGAATTGTTCAAACCTTTTCCTTAAGGGATATAAGGAGTGAAATAAACTTTGCAACTGCCAGTGTAACTTTAAGATCCCTATCACTCAATAAAAAGGCTAATGTAGGTTGGCAGTATTACAGACCTCAGATACAGGTAACCCAGACCAATCAATTAAAAGAGGAGTAATGTAATGCAGTCTAAGAACCTGATAAAAGGGACATTTCAATCCAATAACATATGCGCTAGAGAATCAATCAAACTAGAGGAACACAAATGGGTCCTTTTTGAATAAGGTAACTTAATGTATCTACCTTTCATAACCATAGAAGGGATGGCATTTATTCTGGTAAGAAAAAAAACACCCTTAAAAGGCATGGAATGGTTAAAAAAAAGTAAGTATATGATGGCAAATGTCTTGGGGGAGGAACATCAGAAAAACTGGGATGAGCAAGTGTGATGAACTTGAGTCACTGAGCTAGCATAATCGGTCTCTTTAATACTTTTTTATTATGGCAAAAGCCTCCAAATTCCCAAGTTCACTGATCATATCTAATGATAAACCAATCAGTGACTGTTTCTCATCAAGAGATTTTCGCCTGGAGGACCTATAAGAATCTTTCTTCAAAAGAGCTAAGTACCCCTCTGCAGTAAAGAACAACTTAAAGCCATAGCTTAAAAGCAGACAACCATACCCTAGCTTCAAGAGATGTTTGACTAAACTCCAATACCGAGAAGGACACCTGCAATGCACTGTGGAACAGACCTTCATATAAGCAACCACCCTGAGCCTGCTTGCAGCGAGGGTGGGGTACAAGTCTAATAAATAAATAAATGGAAGGAGAGGTTGATTTACAGTCTCATTGACTGAATTTATCCAAATGGCAGCAGCAAAAAGAACAGTCAGAATAACTTTAAAATTAAAAACTTAAATAGCTTCTGGAATATATTTTTCACTTCTAGTATAAAATAAATTTGTGATAGCCCCAACAGTGGGTTCGATTTTACAGCATACTGCCATTTAGTGGGGATTCCAGTTCAGGTTATATGAAAAAAGAATGCCAAGATAAATGAAACCTTTAACCTGTTTAGCTTCAAAACCACCCACTAGTCAATTAAAAGGTCAATTTTCTCTTCATAGAGAAGAGCATAATCTTAGATTTGTAGTGGCTTATCAACAGACCTTCTTTAGAATAACATTCGGATAAATTTTTTATGAACTTTGGAATCCCACACTTGTACAGGACAAAAGAACCACATCGTCAGCGTACAACAAGATAACAACAGTACTGTGCTAACTATTTTGGGTGGCAGATCTCCTGAGAATTTCCTGATAAATCATTCCAATAAAAAATAAACAACAGGAGGGCCAAAAGACACCCTTGTCTAACCCCTTTATCCAAATAGAAAGGCTGAGTCAATTCCCCCTCATCACCACAATGGATCTGAGCTGTAAGAGCCATATGAAATTGTTGTACGAGCCATAGCAAGCTTTTATCCATGGTGGATAGTTTCTTCCAGAATCTTGCTTTAGGAATAGCATCAAAGGATCCTTTAAGACCCCATAAAGCCAGCAAATAGAGTATCATTGAAGGAGAAGAATATTTCTCAGCTAAATGGAAAAGAACCAAACAGTAATATTTAGTGGTATCCAGCCTGTTATGTAGAGGCCATGGTGGCTCAGAGGTTAAGATGCTGAGCTATAGACTGGAAGGTCAGTAGCTCAGCAGTTTCAGGCCCTAGTGCCGTGTGACAGAGTGACCTCCTGTTTCTGGCCCCAGCTCCTGCCAGCCTAGAAATTGCAAGTAGATAAATAGGTACCACTTCAGTGGGAAGGTAACAGCATTCTGTGTGCCTCAGCATTTAGTCATGTCAGCCACATGACCACGGAAACGTCTTTGGACAGTTTTCTAACCCTTTTTGGCCATTTATTTACATTATTTATAGTCTGTCTTTCGCACAGACACCCAATGGGGATTTCATATAGTGAGTCAGTGCAATCAACAAAATGGGCCGTTCAATAAATGATGCATTAGTATTGTAAAAGTCTGGCACCAACCAGAAAGAACTAAAGGATAGCATAAGTGTTAACATAACACATTACGTGTTGCAAAGTTTCATAACAGGATCCACATTCCCTAATCGTTTATCCAAGTAAGTTTGTAAACCATTTTGTACAGTGCAACAAGGCCCTTTTGAATAAGGTGATCAGTGTCAGTTAGCTGCCATTTTTCATGTGTACCTGTCCTTTCTGACTGTGGTGCTACGGCGCATGCTTGCTTGCTTGCTTTGCTAGCTTGCTGTAAACAGCGATAGGGAGGCACTCCTGAGACCGTGCGAACTGGCGCTGCCAGACTGGGTTATCTGACTAATCTTGAGGAAGAGGAAGGGCTTGCGTTCCACTGTTGGTGTGAATATTTCTGCAATGATAAGAGCAAGGAGGCCCGGATTGCAGATAGTCTGGTTGGTTATGCTGCTTTGCCATGATGGACAATGGCATGCTGATACAAGTGGGGGCTGTCCTTGTGATGATAGGAGCAAGGAGGCTCAGAGTGCAGATAGTCTGGTCGGCTATGCTGCTTCGCCATGATGGATAATGCCATAGTGATACAAGCAGGGGCTGACCTTGCAATGATAAGAGTGAGGTGGCCCAAGTGCAGATAGTCAGGTTGACTATTCTGCCCCGCCAGGTTGGTGCAATTTTGGGGACCCGCGCTAGGCGTGGAGACAGCCAGCGGCCTGTAGTGCAGCTGGTCTGTTCTGCAATGTTGCTGCACCGGATGGCATTGCCAAGGGGTCCTAGGTCCTTGGATGGGGTGAGTTGAAATGCCAAAAGGCAGCTCAGGAATACCATGGAAGACGGCTTGGACATCTTTTTGTTGCACCCTGATATACGGGTCACATTCCAGCATATCAGGTTATTGTTAGAGTCTATTTTATATAATTGATGCAGAGTTATGTACCACCTAGAATAAAGTTAAAAAAATTGTAGTCGAACATTGTATATGCTAAGGCTATTGGCTCATATAATGTCCCATCTGCCTCATTCCATTGTAGTGTCAAGTCTTCTTCCCAATGATGTTGGAATTTGAGTTTTATCCGGCTCTCCTCCATGACAATCACAATATATAATTTGGCAAGTTAGGGTAAAGTTTAATAATTTTTCCAAGTTTGTTAATGTACCCAACCCTGTAAGATAATCAATAAGATTTCTTCATTGGAAATATTGAAGCCAAGGTACACGTTTGCCCATTTTCTGGTCGAAGTACTGTTTATCCAGTATTTTTCCTTTTTCTATTATGTCATATGGTCGTCTGAGGCTGCGGTCACACGGAACATTAGCCACCCTAGTCAGACGGAAGACATGCGGAGTTTCCGGACGCGATCCCACCAGCACATCTGGGAAGCGTAGCACACCCGGGGCTCAAACGAGGCTTCCCGCTGAAACCGCGCAGCAAAATACTAGTACCTCGGAGGTACTAGTAACCGGAAACCGTGGGGCAAGGGCGGGCATCTGATCGCGCTTCCGGTGGCATCCGGCGCCCGCCCATGTTCCCGTCCTTGCAAAACAGTTTTTTCCCCCAGGTCTTCGTGGATGCGCAAAAGCACCCTACGGAGCATGCGCAGTCGTGCTGTACAGAAAAAAAAAACTATCCAGTTTGCCGAACCGCGCGCTTCGTTTTTGCGCGCGGGATTGTCCTGCGATCGGCACCTCTCCCTTCCCACGGGACCTCTACGGTACCTCCACGGGAGGTCTGGTCAGGTAACGGCGCCTTAGTTTGCCCTGGGGCACACTGCCACGCTTCCCCCCCGCGGTTTCCTGCTCGTGTGACCGGGGCCTGAGATCAGCTTCCTTCCAGACTTTGAAGGTATGCAGAGTTAGACCAGGAAGAAACCAACTTTGACGTGTAAATGCCGACATTTGAGAAATCCCTTGGGGAAGGAGTTTCTTGTTCTGATCCCCTGTTTTGATTGCTGCTGATAGAAACATATTTTCTTTGATTGACCTTGGTCTTGGGTAGATAGTTTTTGAGACCTAGTTGGGTTTAACAGTACACACTGTCAGACAACATTTAGACTACAGCAATCATTTTAGGCAATTTGTGCTTCCATTTAATTAAACTTGTATTCCTCCTTTTTGTTTAAGATGAGAAGTCGAATCATATTGAGTACTAAAATAATAACTAGTTTAGCAGTATTTATTTCTAAGTACAATGCAAAATTGATTATAAATCTGAAAAGGAAAGTATTTTTTGGTAACTAGCATGTCTGTGGAAAGGTAGCATGAAAAAGTACAGAATTTTAAGTTTAAGCAACACCTTTATTGTTTTGTTACATTATCTTCACTGGAGCCAATATCAAGAGGCACAACAATACATTTTATTAAGCTTTCAGCAAAGTTAGCAGTGTTCCTAATTGAAACACCATGTCAGCTGTGGTACTGAAACTGTGGGAGAACAGTTGAAGTTGAATCCAGAAAAGATGCTGCTAGGCAGTGCTGAAATTCTGGAGGGTGCTGTGACTGGAGTATTGTGACTTATTTTCTCATCAGGCCAATGCCTGCTTTGTGCTGTCTTGCAGGAAACGGAAACCAGCATCTGCACAATCCAGAGCTTTTCCAGTGGTGACTTGTTTTTGGGGAACGGTTGCCACATCCATGCTGGAAAATTTCTGGAGATTTTTTTTTGGGGGGGAGAGATTTGGGGGGAGTCAGACAGCCAAACTGAGAGTGTTTACCTTTAAAAACGGCCTGGCAGAGAAACGGCATCTTATCGCCAGTGTTAATGACTGACCACAACCTCCAGGTGGTGGCTGGAAATCTCCTGGGATTACCATTGATCTCCAGGTGAGATCAGTTCACCTGGAGAAAATGGCTGCCTTGGAAGGTGAACTCTGTAGCATTAAACCCCAGTGAAGTCCCTGCCCTCCTGAATGCTGACTTCCTCAGGCTCCACCCCCAGAACTTCCAGGTAGTTCCTAACCCAGAACTGGCAATCTTACCCATGTTATAACACTTCAACAGCAGTGCCAAATTATTTAGAAGGCATTATATAAATAATCTTTGGTTGTCCGAAGTGTTTTAATCTGGGCTTCATATAAGTTTGAGTTTTGTTTGAGTTTGTTTGAGTTCTAGTGCTTTTTTTAAAAAAAATAATTGCAACATATCTTGAGTCCTTTTGAAGACACAAGGGCCTACCAAAATGGCCTAAATAATTTCTATAATAGCCTCACCAACAGTCATATCAGATCAAAATTCCATCTCTCAATAGTCAAATATTATGGTACCTTCTATAGCACTAGAAAGTAAACATAGACCTTCCAGAATACTTATGGCAAAAATAGAATAAACTTAATTGTGTAGCCTTTTTAGATGCTGGATGCTGATTATTCCCCACATCCTGTGTGGAACTGAAGCTTAAAACCAACATAGCTATAATTGGAGAGCAGTATGAATAACATGCAGAGGTCTATTACTGTTCCAGAATTCCCTTTTTGGGAAGGAAGTAGAGACTCTACACGTTTATCAGTGTACTTTTAACTAGTGAATAATGGATGGGTCTCTTCAGTCATGATATTTCACTTTACTACTTATAAACTTTTCTGACTTTTGCAAAAAAAAAAAAAAGGAACAAGCTGGGGTGACTGTTTGCTTAAGCCGCTCACCCATATCAACTCTTAGGCACAATTTAAGGGGAATAAGTTGAATGTTTGAGAACAGATATATATATATATATATATTTCTATTAGGAAACACCAATAGAGATTGCCCACATAATCCATTGGTCTACATCTGTCCACTTAGTTTACCCAATACAGGAAAATAAATAGGAAAAAAGGCCATAGGATACAACAACAATCAGTAAGACATATGAGAACCTAAGAACAGAAGAAGAAAAATGGGATGTAGGAGAAAGAGTATAGAGAAGCAGGCAAGGAACTAAAATAACATGTTTTGAATGCAATAGAATCTGAAATCATGCAGTCTTACTGTTTGATCAAATTTGTGCATGGCTAGACACTTTTCAAATTTCAAATAAAAAGCATTTACTTTTTTGTTTTCAACTTATGGTACTCTAGTATAGTTGCGGGGGGAGACAACAGTATCATCCAAGGTGGTGGGGGGATATGTCAGCAGATGTATTTGAAAGTGGATAGCTACCAACTTCCCCTCCCTTAAGCATACCCATCCCTACGTATTGTACAATGATTGCTGTTAATTAACTTTCTTATTTTTTTATATGAGAATCAGTTTTGCCTGCTATGTGTTGTTGCCTCCCTCCAAACAGAGCAACAGTGTTTAAAGATATCTACATTTTTATCTTGCGTGTCCTTTAAGGAAGTTGGTGCAGCATACTGTTAGATCGCGCTAACAAAGGACTCGTACAGTGATTCAGCAAGTGATTCAGCTTTATTGGAAGTAACGAGCAAGCACTAACTCAGTAAGAAACCAGAACAGAAAACAGTGGGAGCTTATGCTCCTTTTAAACATAACCGGGCTAATGTAGCCACGCCTATTTACAAATAACAACCAATGAGATTGCTAGAATAAAGACCAATGGGAGTCTTTCCCTCCTAGGGAATGGTATCGTTCTGATTGGTCGCTGTTACGAAGCGACCAATAGGAAGTTCGCTCAGAGGAGCCCTGGTCTGGCTCGAAGCTTAACAGGGGAGTCCTATGAGGTGATTCATGTAATCATTTCAATACATTACACATACATTGATTCTTCTCTTAGATTTTATTCTCACAGCAGCCCTGTGCAGTTAGTTAGGCTGAGTAAGAGTAAGTATCTCAAGGTCACCCAGAAAATTTCATGATAGAGTGGGGATTTGAAGATAAGTCTCCCAGTCCTAGCCTAACCACTACACCATGCTGGGTGTCATAGCAAGTAACTGTTTATGGCTTTGGTCTTTGTGCTCTAGCTCAGCTACCAATTGGTGTGACATTGGATCTGTGAGGTAGGCATGTATTGGTTGCCTTCTCACCTGACTGAGATCCCCCCCCCGCAAGGTTCTCAAAGGATATATGTGGAAGCCTGCAGTTTTCCACCGCTGTCTGTTCTTTCTTCACTCTGGCCTCAAGGACCTTGGGGATATATAAAAACTGCCCTTAATAGACTGAGTTTGCTACAGTGGATGCAGTTTTAGTCTGAGGCACTCTGTGCTTTGGTAAGAGAAAAGGGCAAGTATTGGTGAGCACCTTTGAGGGGTGAAAAGGTTATCCTATTTCTATAGGAAGTGAAAGGTTATCTTGCCACAGTCCTAGAGGGTTAGAGTGTTGTTAGACTGGTGAAGGGAATCCTTGAGCCTGGGTTGTCTCATGTAACCCAAAATTTGGGAAATATGTGTAGTTAATGTGGTATCTTCCATTCCTTGGAACAGTTTCATGTTGTACCTGCATAGCTGGAATAGTAAACTGATAAGCCACCTCAAACAAGCCTTTGGAGAAGTGATATATAAATTTCCTATATAAGGACAAGTGGGGTCCTGCAAGAAACTTGCCACAGTGGCTGTCCCATTCCCCCATCTTCGCTTCCTCCCCTCTTGTCCTGCTTCTCTCCGCCTCTCATACTTTCTCCCTCCTGCCACCCCTTATTCTTTCTCTCCCCCATTCCTGTCACTTTTTCTCTCTTTCTGTCCTCCCCATCCCTCTTTTTCTCTGTTCTTGCCCCCCTCAAGCCATCACTCTCTTTCTGGCCCGCATCACTCTCCTGGCTGCCTGCCCCACTCCCGAGAAGCAGCAGTGGTGGTGCTACCAGCCTCCTGCCTGCTGCTTGCCCCCCTCAGCAGCAGCAGTGGCAGCTCTCTCCACCACCCACCTGCTTCTTCCTCCACCCCCCCCCCCCCCCGCACGCCCCCCCCCCCCCCCCCCGCAGCAGCAGCTCGCCTACCTGTCCACTTCTCGCCCCCAATAACAGTGGTGGCAGGTCCTCTAGCAGCCAGCAGGGCCCCCTGGACCTACTGTGTTGGCAGTTCAAGTAAGTAATCTGCACACATGCAGATATAAAGTTATAGTTTTTTAGGGGGGTGGTTAACTCTCCAATGTAGTTCTTTGCAGTTCTCACCAAGTTTGGAGAAAAATCTCCTTACTCTCAGTGTGGGCCCAATCCATGGATTTAAATATGCGCAGATTGAGAAATAGCTAAATAGATTCTAAAATTTCCCCCCCTTGCACCCATTCTTATACTGTGTGGTATAAAAGCAGCTAGAATATATGGCTCACCCTTTCCAAAATTTGGACCAGTGCTGGTGAAGGAAAGAGCCACAGTGTGAGCTCCTCCCATGCAGCTTGAAGCTTCTTGCTGCATTGGCTCCCAAAGGGCCAAAGTACACAATAAATTTATTTATTTATTTAAAACTATTATAAAATAATTCTATACAAACACAACTAACAATACCAGAACCAGGAAGGAGAGCCAGTAATGCTTATTGGGGATATGTTTGTTTGTTTATTACTTCTTACTGTTTTTGCAACCAGAGTCATAAGCAGCAAACCCACCATAAACCTCGTCCCACAATTGGGGATATACCATATGAAAAAAAAATCCCACCCACAATTGGGGATATACCATATGAAAAAAAAATCCCACCCACTCATGGAAGACACAGACAAATCTCCCTGGCGAGGGAGTTCCAAAGTTTAGGTGCTACAACTGAAAATTGGCCTTTCTTGGGTCACCACTCACCTAGCCTAGGGTTGCCAGGTCCCCTCGCCACTCCAGTGGGGGGATTTGGGGGGCATTCCAGGGGTGGGTGGGGATGTCATGTGATATCCCTAATGTGATGATGTCACTCAATCACAGCTCTTGTATTTGGGCAAAACGTTATGGGTTTTGGCCCTCAAACCATAGAGTTTGTCCAAATACTGGAGCCTCCCTACATGACATCCCTAGTGTGATAACATCACTTCATGTGACATCCCTGTTTAGGGGCAGGGTTTCCCCCACCAGCCAGTTGGTCTGCGGTGGGGAGAAGCTCCTGAAATCAGGGGATCCCCTGCTCGGATCTGGGGGCTGGAAAGCCTAATCTAGCTTCAAATGTCAGGAGCAACTTAAGCAGGATGACCTGAGTGAATGGGTGGGTTCATACAGGAGAAGATGGTCCTTAAGGTATGTTGGTCCTAGGCTGTATAGAGCTTTAAAGGTCAATAGCAAGACCTTGAATTGAGCCTGGAAGCAAACTCGAAGCCAATGTAGATGAAACAAGACTGAAGTGGTGGGGTCCTTATGACCTACTCCAGTCAACACTCTGGCCACAGCATTACACACCAACCGTAGCTTCCAGACAGTCTTCAAGGACAGCCCCAAATAGAGTGCAGTGCAGTAATCTAATCTAGATGTTTCCAGGGCATGGACCACAATGGCAAGATCTCTTCCGCCCAGGAAGGGCTGCAACTGGCACACCAGTCAAAGCTATGCCTCTGGCCACTGCTGCCAATCAGGAGTCTTGGATCTGGGAGCACCCTCAAGCTGTGAACCTTCTTTACTGCAACCCCATCCAGAACAGGGGATAACCCATTTCCTGAATCAATCCTTCCCCCAGCAGGAGCATCTCCATTTTGTCAGAGCTATGTTTTATCTTGTTAGTCCTCATCCATTCCAAAATTGCCTCCAGGCACCTGTCCATGGTTTCCACAGCCTCCCTGGGATCTGCTGGTGGCACGAGATAGAGATGTGTCATCTGCATTCTGGTGGCTGTTCAGCCAAATCTCTAGATAACATGTGTCCCACACAACTCGTTGTCACATGTAGGATTTGTGCAACTCACCTTGAAAGTTGTGTTGCTCTAAGCAATGCCAAATCCTGCAAAGGGGGAAGAAGGGGCTTTAGGTCTTCCTCCAACACCATTTTCATCTCTCCCTGTTATACTGCTTTATGATCAATGCAGATCTAAACTTAAAAGGGTGTAACTCTGCTTATGATTGCACTTTACAAGTAGGAAAGCTTTTTAAAATACCCAATATAGAGGATCATTCAAAAATATGAACTTAGTGAAGTTTAGACTTGCAAGTTGTGTGTATATGCCGATAAAACTGATGTACTTTTTAGGGCAAGGAAGAGTTTGTCTAGTTGTAGAATAGCAGATTTCAAAGTAGGATTTTTACCATAGCCTGGTCCACTCGCCTCTGACATTCCTGGTAAATGAGTTCTGTTTATGATAAGCAATGCTTCATGGGCTCTTTAACAAGGCACAACATTGGTTAATGTATGTGTACAGGCAGCACAGCACAGTGTGACTTAAGATATAAACTTAGCTGCTTCCATGGAAGTGTAAAACATGACCTCAGGCATGTCTCCTACTGAGCTGCAAGTGCATATATATTAACAGGTCACTTGAAATAATTCAGTACTTAGTTTATTACAATGAAACTTAAAACAAAAACTGGAAAGCACATTTACTCATCATGCATATTTTCCAGTACAATGTTGAAGTGCATGATGAAATCATCCTTCCCAGAAATTGTTTGTTTTCAACAGATAAACTGAAGTTGATTTCATAAGGTGTAAAGTTCTTTAAAAGCTTGTTCTCTGAGATGAACCTTCTCTTGCTATCAAACAAAAGGGTCTCTTTACACCTAAATACATTGTAGTAGTAGTAGTAGTAGTAGTAGTAGTAGTAGTAGTAGTAATTTACAGCAAAGTTGCATTCAGGTTTCCATGTGATGACGATCTGCACCCTAAACCTTTTGTTGTGGTATTGTCAGACTTGCTTCATTCCTTCTAGATGATGTAATATTTCAGCATGCAACAAAAGAAATGGTTCCTAGCCTCCAAAACAGGAAAAAATGCCCATAGCTTTGTCTTACCAGTGGTGCAATCATATTGCTCTCTGCTGAAGCCTTATCAATAGTACATACGGTGGCAACATCAATGTTCTGTAATACCTTGTACACATTTTTAGCAAAAGGCAATTGTGTAAAATTGAGCATCAGGAGTGGCAAGACCCTATTGGCTCAACAGAATTTGATCGTCATTGTTTGACATGACAGGTTAGGTGAGCAGAATCTCATATCTTCAGGAGAAAATAAAGGTATAAATGAAGTAAAGAAATATGTAAGTTTCTAAAATCTATAGTTTGCCTCTTTAGAGGAGTCAGTTATTGGGAAAATACCAAGCTTTTTCTTCTGTTATGTGTGTATTCCTTGACCAGACCAGGAATAGAAGTATGTCTCTTTGTGCTCATTCCATCCCCATGCAACTAGTGAAATGGTGAGCAGTTCTTGCATCTTATTTCATGCCTCAACGTACACATTCTTTGTAAGACTTTTCAGACTGTTTCATCCAGGTAGTGTTAAGCCTTGTGTTTGGATCATCACTGGAATGTTGTTAGCAAAATGCACCTCTGATGTATGTTTGCAGGGCCGGCTCGCCCGCTAGGCGAGCTAGGCACTCGCCTAGGGCGCGCCGGCCCTCAGTGGCGCCAAACTGCGCCCCGCCTGGGTGCCCCCACCCCTGCGTGCCAAAGAGCCGCTGCTGCCCTGTGCGCCACGGCTGGCCCTAAGCGCGCTTGGCCCTCACAGCGGCTGGAGCGGCCTCCGGGGGAGCAGGCAGCAGCGGCACTGCAGGGCGGGGAGAGGGCGGGCGGGAAGGAGGGAGAAGCACTGTAGGGGCACCCCACCCCAGAGGGGAAGAGAGAAGGCAGGAGGGCAGGTGGGCGAGGGGTGCCCCTTTGCCCTGCCTGCTCGGGACCGTCACGGGAGAAAGGCGCCTCGGAGCGGGTCTCTTTCTCCACCCGCCCTCCCCTTCTCCCTGCAACAACTTCAGCCGTGGAGTCCCGGGCCCGCTCCCTGCGCGGCGCTATCTTTGGCTCCAGCCACCACGCGGAGGGAAGGAGGGAGGGGAGCGGAGGGAGAGAAGCGCTGCAGCGGCACGCCGCCCCGGAGGAGGAGAGAAAATGCAGGTGGGCCAGGCTGAGGGGCGCCCCTCTGCCTTGCCTGCTTGGGACGGCGGACGGAACTGTCACGGGAGGCGGGGGGGGGGGGAGGAAACAAAGCACCAAGATGTTCAGGAGGTCACTGGACCTGGGGCTGGGAGCATTTTACCTGGGAGCGTGACGTCTTGGGAGACTTGGGAGTCTTGGGAGTGCGGGTCCCCCTGCGCTTGGAGGGGCTTACTTGTGAGTAAGAAACGCATTGCTTCGGGATCTAAGGCTGCGGCTGTGGACACTCTTGGCTGGGGAGGCCCCTTTCCCTGGCAATCAATGGGAAATTGTTCCAAGGAGGCATGGGATGGTCCGGAGGTCCGAAGCAGTGGGAGGAGGAAGCACTGTGGGGGCACCCCGCCCTGGAGGGGAAGAGAGAAGGCAGGAGGGTGGGTGGGCGAGGGGTGCCCCTCCGCCCTGCCTGCTCGGGCCCGGCAGACGGGACGACCACGGGAGAAGGGCGCCTCGGAGCGGGTCTCTTCCTCCACCCACCCGCCCCTTCTCCCTGCGACAACTTCAGCCATGAAGTCCTGCGCCCGCTCCCCGCGTGGTGCCATCTTCGGGTTCCAGCCACCATGCCAAGGGAAGGAGGGAGGGGAGTGGAGGGAGAAGTGCTGCAGCGGCACCCCACCCCGGAGGAGGAGAGAAAATGCGGGCGGGTGAGGCCGAGGGGCGCCCCTCTGCTCTGCCTGCTCGGGCTCGCGGATGGAACTGTAACGGGAGGAGGGCACCTCGGAGCGGGTCTCTTCCTCCACCCGCCCCCCCCCCATCTCCCTCCCATGACACAAACTTCTCCCTAGCCACCCCCAAAAGGGGCATCCTCCGTGGCATGCCCCGTTGTCCCGTCCCCCACCCGCGCCAGCCAGCTGACCGGCCGCATCTCTTCCCCAGCACCGCACCTCACGTCGCCCTGGCTTGCCCAAAGGTGCGGCCAGCAGGCGGGCAGGAGCCAGGCTGGCGCTCCAAGGGAAGTGGGCGCACTCAGCCATATCCCGGAGGTGGCTGGCCTCCCGTGCCTGTGTGTGTGCGGGGTGGGGGTGGGGCGCTCAGACGGCAGAGCAGGCTCGCCCACTGGGAGCCCCGGGGAAGGCGGATGCAAGAAACGGCAGCCAAATGGTCTGGCCTCTGCAGCGGGAGCACCCTGCAGCAGGCGCACCAGGGCTGAGGAAGGCGTGGGAGGATGCCAGGTTTCAAATGAAGGACTCTGCTGCAGTCCCCAGGCTCCCCGCCCTGGGTCACCACACGCCCCCCCCCCAGTGATGGTCCCTGCTGAGCCCAGACAGACGACTCTGGGACTGGGAAGACAGCCTCCACCCCAGCCTTAAGCAGGTGATTTTTTTCAGTGCGAGGAAAGTCTTCCTTCTCTCCATGGCAACCCCATAATTGGCGGGTGTGGGGGGGGGCGCGCCATAAGGTAGCCTCGCCTAGTCTACAAGAAAACCTGGAGCCAGCCCTGTATGTTTGAGAATATTAAAAGTTATTTCTGTGTTAGAGTTTCTAATACAGAGTTGAAGACTTTTCTTCAGAGTCTTCTATGATGAACACCTGTATCTCCCCAACTGTCTGGCAGATTTCCCCTGCCAAATGTTCAGTTCCCCTCAGAGTCTGAGTTGCCCTACAGTAGCATGTATATATTATTTATCATGAAAACCTTGACTGTCCCACAATCTGTCTGAGATTTTTTAGTTTAGGCTTTTTCTCAGCTCAGGAACTCTACTGAAACTACAGGAGCTGTCCAGTTTTGTAAACTCTTGAGAAATGTCACTTGAGGCAAATTAACTTTCAAAACCAGAATATTTTATTAAACAGGTAGGGAATATTTGTGTGAATGGAATAGTCAAGGTTTTGAGATTGCTGAGGTTAAACTTTTTAACATATATAGAGTTGAATTTATAGAACATTCAAGAGAGTGTATTTGTAGTTTTGTTTCAAGGCTTTCTATTTCTTTCTTAGAGAGGTACTTTGTTTAGTGTATTTCAGCACAACAGTTCTTATTGATGTTTCTAGATTTCTTCCTTCAGAATCCTAGGTTTTTCTTTAGATAATACAGCTGTTCAATAACTCTTGAGGTGTCTAAGCTACTCCTGTTTATCGCAGACCAGGGTTCTCTTCCCAGCCCCTTTCACTGGCAGGAAGTTATTCTCCTTGTCCCTAAGAAGCAATAACTCCTTTTACTATTTGGCTTGTCTGGGAATTCTCTCTGACTTCCCAAACCTTCTGCCAAATCCTTCTCCAGTATCCTTGTCTGTATAAGGTTGTTCTGTAGCTTTGCTTACTGAAGATCTAAGTTCTCCTTCAGAGCAGTGTTAATACATTTAGACAATGGTTTTTTCCCCCTTCTTCTTTCTGTAGAAGTACTTTTCTGACTATTGCCTGTCAGAAAACACTGACTGCCCAAATGTCTCTTCCCTCAGAAGCCACCCTCTGGCTACTGACCCTGACATTGATTTTCAGACCCAGACCAAAAGTGTCTCAAAAGGCAAATGACCAAATTGTGAACAGCATCTTTTCCCTCCAGATCAGCTGTCTCATATCTCTCTCAGATGATTGTGGCCAATCGGAGAGTGAGTAGAGCAACCAATCACCTAAGCTCTTCTCTCCAGGGAAGATTAATTCTTGAACTCCCTGACTCGCTGATATCAAGCAGCATTTCAAAAAGCCTGCTTTTCTGTGCTATCTGTCACATCTTCATTTTGGAGAATATATACTACCCACTTCCCCAAGTGGTGAGAGTCTCCAGGGACTGGAGTTCATTCTGTTTGGAAGAGACATCTCTGGACATCTTTTTTTTAACATTACAAATATGCAAGTAGAACACAGGCAGAGACAAATGCTTCTAGAGGGTGGAAGATCTGCTGCCTAATAACAAATTCCCAGAGAAAGCTTTGGCACCCTAAGGTGCTTCAGCTAGCTCAAAGCAGTCTGTTTCTCCCTGACTGTTCCAAACTCCAGATTACTGTTTCTTAATACTCTATTTTCTTGTATCTTAACAATGGGATGTTTCCCCAGCCATAAAATCTTCTAATCTTGTTGAAATTCACTATGTAACATTTCCATTGAAGTTAGTGTCTGAATTTAAAATTAAGGTATAGAGCTCAGAGGAAACAGCCTTTTTGGACTGAAGGAACTGATACTGAATTTGAATAAGAATTACCACCAAGTAGTGCATAGGTTAGCATTTGCAAATGGGAAGAGTTGACCCAAAGTACTAATGGGCAGGGGACATTTGTATGAGCCTGGGGTCAGCCTCCCCGGTTGTTTCACCTCGAGAGCTGGCTTGTTCAGACCTCCAGACAGTAGCAAATCCTCTCCTCTTGAGTAGGTCTCCTGTCCCTGGGTTCCCCTCCCGGGATGCAAGGAAGCTCTCACTGACTGCACCGACCCACACACTCGTCTTCTCCAAAAGTCAACATATCTTTATTTAGGAGGAGCAAAGATAAAAAACACATCCGTATCTCCCTGCACCCCAGCGAGCCTCAGCTCTACAGCAAAACACAACAGGAGAGATACTAATATTCAAAAAGAGTTAAAACACTGAGGCAATGTACTGAGTGGCAGAAGCAGTAGTTCTCAGGCCGCTAGAACTGAGACTGTCCTGAGCAGAGTGCAGGCAAGTTGGAGTTATCCTCAGCAGGAGGTTGGCAAGGCTTCAAACAGCAGATAAAAAGAAGTAAAAGTCCTTTATCAGTTAGCCGCGTCAGCGGAAGAAACTTGCTTTTTGCTCCTGAAATGTTGTCTCAGTTCCACTGCCGACCTGGTCCATCAGGGTGCCTAAATTGGCTGCAGCTGCTGCTTGAACAATTGCCAAGTTTTTAATATCCTCCCTAAGGGACCCAGATGGTATTTTGCTTCAGCAACTTAAGGGGGACGCACCACAATACCAAATAATATTTCTATACACCCCCCCACGCAGAAAGCGAGTGGCTTTGGTCATTCGCCTTTCTGCGATCCGAACAATACCTTTGTTGCATATATTAAAATCATCTAAAAACAACATACATACAAACCCGCAATTATATATACATCTTCAACTGTAGCCCACAACCTCAAAATCAGCGTCAAAATCTGCAAAGGTGCTCGGCCATTTGCTATAAATCAGCATGACACCGTGAAAGGGAATCTGCTAGAGTGTTATCCCTCCCTCTAATATGGGTAACTTCGAAAGACATATCTTGCAGAGATAGTGCCCACCTCAAGATTCTAGAGTTGGTATCCTTCATTCTGTGTATAAATGTTATTGGGCTATGATCTGTCTCTAGACAAAAATGTGTTCCCCTGAGATATGTCTTCAGTTTGTTTAGTCCCCACACTACCCCCAGAGCTTCTTGCTCCACGACACTATACTTTTGCTCTCTAGGGAGTAGCTTTCGACTCAGATAGATCACTGGATGGAAACATCCATCGGACTCTTTTTGCATCAGGACG